>NC_044562.1:99298967-99600735 GCF_007565055.1 Rhinopithecus roxellana | reverse complement strand
AGTCTGGTTTTGCATAGAAGAGTTACCAAATACGCAATGGTGAAGAAGTAGAATTTAAATGTTAAAAGCCATTTTCTTGCTGGTATGACCTAAAATCATTCAGGTCTACTTGGCCCAATGTGATTTTTCTATGTGACATTCTAAATCTGTGCTGCTGTTTCCCCTCACTGAAAAGACCATAAGGCTTTCATTGTATAAAGATAGAATTTTACCCATCCATCTCCATTTTAGTAGAAGTATAAATTCAATTATGTTTGATAAAGTCAAAAGGAAATCTTCAAATTATCTATTACACAAAAAATAAAATAAAGGACCCTTGTGCTGACGAGTTGGCCCATGAACATAAGTAAAATGTCACTTATATTATGGCAATTTCTATAGATTGCAGCTACCAATATTTTATGTGTACATTTTATATGGAAGTAAAGCAAACAAAACCTCAACCAAAAACAAACCACTTTGTTTCCCTTCATATTTCTTATTGAAACATTTCAAGTACAAAGCGGTTTATGTCCTAAAAAGCCTAGTTCTATTTAACAATATTAGTGGCAACCGCTGAAAAGAAATGAGATTTTTTTTCAATCAACAATCGAGAATGAATTATTGTGATACTAATTTTATCCCTATGAAGTCCGGAGTGAAGAAAGGCCATTGTCTGATTTTTTTCAACTCGTTCCTACTGATATTGCAATGATTTAGAATTTAAAAGTATATAATTTCCAAAATATAACCTGGTACATAATCATACTCCTCTGTTTACTGATTTCCACAATTCATGTAATAAGCACCCCTTCTTCTATTCATTTGGCAAATGTTAAGCACCTACCATGCTGTGTTCTAATCATGAGTCTGTGTCAGCATATAAAGACGAACAAGAAAGGGAATCTTAGAGTCCGGGGAGGAAAAGCAAATAATAAGCATGCAGGCAATACATAAGAGGGTTTAATACAGTGGTAAGTCTTTCTGATGAGGTGGCCAGGGGACACTTTGTGGTCTTCCTCTGTGGCTAGGAGACTCTCTGTGGTATGAGCTGAGACCTGAAAAACAGGAAGCAGTCAGCCATTAAAAAGATCCGGGTAGTTGTTGGGACTAAACTGTTTCAGACTCTACATTAGGCCCTTGAAATGAAATGATGAATAAAATGAGACAGTGCCCAAAGAACTCACAGTGAATATGTTGTGCTTATTTATTCGGGGGTGAAATCATGTAGCATCTATTGTGGGTGCAAGTCCCATTATATTAGCTCAATAAACATACATTAAAAAATATTAAATGAATGAACTAGCATCAGTTTAAAACTTGACATTTACTATTACCCCTTCTTATATGTATTGTTTATTAACATTATGTATGATTTTTATATTTTACTTACCAAGGATGTTTAAGATTGATAGTACTGGAAATGCTTCTCTAGATCTTTTCAGTCAATGTGTATTGCAGCCCACTGCCCTTAAATCTCTCTATCAACCTATTTCTAATATACCTCATTCCCCCTAGCTTGCTGACTGTTCTCACGTGATAAATAACTCTTGCCTTATCAAGGTCAGTTGGAAAGGCCCCTTTTACATATCTCATAAATTTTAGCCAGGTGCCACTGATGTGAGATTAATGTAATGGCACCATGGCAAGCACTCAGGCTTGTCTTAATTATGCTAAGGTTGCCGGTTCACCGTTTCTCTTCATCTGTCTCCTGCTTTAGGGAACACTAAACACTATGTCATTAGATTGTCTGTTCCACAACATTGGCCCTTTGCATTTACAAAGTCATCAGATGGCTTATGACATAGCTTTTCTAAGGAATTAAATTAAACAAATAGTGAAAACAAAATTTAGGGGTAAAGTGCCTGAAAAGTAAAGGTTTAAATTTGTAATCCGAGAGAAAAATAATTCTCTATGTTCCATAGTAATTTCCTTCTGAACTATGAGTTACTCATCTGATAGAAGAGCACATTTTCACCCTGGATGATCTCAGAAATGAGTATGAATAGTTAAAGGGTTTCTTTACTTTTAAGAATGAAGTCTTCTCATGTATACTATTGACCATAAACTGTGTGCACCTTAGCAAAAACCTTTCTTCTTATTGCTCCTTCCCTTTGTGAATGACTAGTTTCCATGGGGAAGGTGTGTCTAAGCCATGTGTCTTAAATGACTGTTTAATTACCTAATCTATTTTTGCTTAAGGTCTTCACCTACTTTCCAAAAGGCACATCAGCTTAGTCTCTTGAATTGGGAACAAAAACAGTTCACAAACTTGGGTTTACAAATCTGTGATGGTTTGTTTAGATTCTGCTCTCCAGATAGTAATATAGTCTTTATGAATGAACAGATATCTAAAGTGGCATCCTCCCTTAATTTCTTTAATTAAATTAAAAATCCTTTCTGACTACTATGTTCTAGACATTCTGGTCAACCATGGGGAAAAAAAAAATGAAAAAGAAAGAGTAAAACTCAAGACAATTAGGATAAAGAAAATCTTTTGTTTGTGATGAAATAATTTGAGAGAATAATGCTTTCATTAACTATATTGGCTCTGGAACCACATTAGAGCTGACCCTTGAACAACTGGCTTGAACTATGTGGATCCACTTATTTGAGGGAATTTGTTAATAAATATATTAGAAAAAAATGTGGATGTTTGCTGCAGTTTGGAAAAACTCAGCAATCTGTGTAGCCTAGAAATACTAAAAATTAAAAGTACAGCACACCGATGGGTCTTGACTTTTTATCCAATTTGCCAGTCTATGTCTTTTAATTGGGGCATTTATCCCATTTAAATTTAAGGTTAATATTGTTATGTATGAATTTGATTTTGTCATTATGATGTTAGCTGGTTATTTTGCCTGTTAGTTGATGCAGTTTCTTCATAGCGCCTATGGTCTTTACATTTTGGTATGTTGTTGCAGGGGCTGGTACCGGTTTTTCCTTTCCATATTTAGTGCTTCCTTCAGGAGCTCTTGTAAGGCAGGCCTGGTGGTAACAAAATCTCTCATCATTTGCTTGTCTGTAAAGACTTTTATTTCTCCTTTGCTTATGAAGCTTAGTTTGGCTGGATATGAAATTCCGACAAACATATGAAAAAAACTCATCATCACTGGTCATTAGAGAAATGCAAATCAAAACCACAATGAGATACCATCTCACGCCAGTTAGAATGGCAGTCATTAAAAAGTCAGGAAACAACAGATGCTGGAGAGGATGTGGAGAAATACGAATGCTTTTTACACTGTTGGTGGGAGTGTAAATTAGTTCAACCATTGTGGAAGACAGTGTGGCGATTCCTCAAGGATCTAGAACTAGAAATACCATTTGACCCAGCTATCCCATTACTGGGTATATACCCAAAGGATTATAAATCATGCTACTATAAAGACACATGCATAGGTATGTTTATTGTGGCACTGTTCACAATAGCAAAGACTTGGAACCAACCCAAATGGCCATCAATGATAGACTGGATAAAGAAAATTTGGCACATATTCACCATGAAATACTATGCAGCCATAAAAATGGATGAGTTCATACCTTTGCAGGGACATGGATAAAACTGGAAACCATCATTCTCAGCAAACTAACAAGGGAACAGAAAACCAAAGACAGCATCTCACTTATAAGTGGGAGCTGAACAATGAGAACACATGGACACAGATAGGGGAACATCACACACCAGGGCCTGCCAGGTGGTAGGGGTCTAGGGGATGGATAGCATTAGGAGAAATACCTAATGTAGAGGATGGGTTGATGGGTGCAGCAAACCACCATGGCACATGTATACCTATGTAACAAACCTGCATGTTCTGCACATGTACCCCAGAACTTAAAGTATAATAAAAAAATTAAGAAAAAGTTAAGTATGTCATAGATACATAAAATATTGTAGATACTAGTCTATTTTCTCATTTACGGTCATAACATATACACAAACCTGTTATACGAAGTTAACATTTATTAAAACTTATGCACAGTAACACTTGCAGACTATACATGATGCCATTTGCAGTTGAGAGAAACATAAACTAATGTTAAGGTGCCATATTAGATCATAATTGCATAAAAGTAACTGTATTACATATTGCATTAGTGTATTCATTTTCTAGCCACCTCTAATTGCTATTGTGGTGAGCTTAAGTGAGGTGAATAGCCACCTAAAATGCCATGTGATGCTCATCATCTCAGCATGAGTAGTTCATCTCCCAATAAATTGTGGATGTCAGTGAAAAGCAATCTCTCACAGTTCTCTTGTGTTGTTCATTGTGTTTAGTGTAATACCATAAACATTGAGTAACACCATGGGACCCATATGAAGTGTCACTAGTGATGCTGGAAGTGCTCCCAAGAAGCAGAGAAATGTCTTATCATTACAAGAAAAAGTTGAACTGCTTGATATTTGCTGTAGATTGAGGTCTGCAACTGCAGTTGCCTGACCTTTCAGACGTGAGTCATCTTGTAAACAGATAATATAAAGTTACAGTATCGATACAGTACGGTACCGTAAATCTTTTTTCCCCTCATGATTTTCTTAGTAATATTTTCTTTTCTCTAGCTTACTTTAAGAATATAGTATGTAACACATGTAACATGCAAAATATATGTTAATCTACTGTTTATGTTATCAATAAGGCTTCCAGTGAATGGTAGGATATTAGTTAAGTTTTGGGGGGGGGTCAAAAGATATACTCAGATTTTCCACTGCACAGGAGTCAGTATCCCTAACTCCCATGTTGTTTGAAGGTACATTGTACTTAGGTTTAAATCATGCCTCCAACACTTACTTGCTATGTGACCTCTGACAAGTGAGTGAACCTTTTTCATGGCTCATTTCTTCATTTGATTTTAAAATCCTTTCCTTACAAAGGTGTGAAGTTTATAATCTGCAACATATATGTGAAGGAAACCATCCAAAACTTTTATGATCCCTGAAGTATTATAATACTTTACCTCTGACACAAATCCAAAATAGAGCTAACTAAATGTTAGTGATTAATTTTTTGTGTGTGGATGAATATTACTTTTTGATGAGAATTTCTTCATCTTTAAAACATGAGTAATAATATTATGGCCTGCTAACGTGATTTTACGGACATTGGAAGGATGTAAAGCACGTGGATCAATGAATGGCTGGCGTGTAGTAAGTGCTATTAGGGTGTCTGCTGTTTCTATCTGGACTTTTCTTAAGCCATGAGTTCAAAAATAACTCCGGAGTGCTTCTGCAAGCATTTTTAATATTATCAATTAGTCAGAAGTGAAGAAGACTCAATGTATTGAATAGATAATATTACTGACTTGCTATTTATCAATGAATGTGGGCTAACTATGAAATGTTATATGATTTAAGTATATAATTGAATTATAAACATGGTTTGAATACTTCACATGATACTCTTGCATGTGAAGATACTCTTTTCTGGATGAAAAACATTCTCATGTTACTGTAATGTTAGCCACTAAGCAATATATGTGGAGTGGCAAATTATGTTCTTCTTTCTTTTTCCAGAAATGGTGAAAGAAAGAATTCTGTGTTAGTCAGAAAATCCACAAACTCAAAGTCATAATAGTGGCCCTCCCTAGTGAGTAAACATATGTAAATATTTCTATAAACAATGTGTACCGTTATAGAAATATGTTGGCCATCCTAATTTGCCAAGTAAGTAAAATGTAGTGGTTTTTATAGTAGGGATGTTTATATAATAATAGAAATAATTAAATTACATTGAACAGCTGATTTTTAAAGTAAAACATACTGTGTTCAAATACTTAATATATTCAAAATAAATAATGAAATCTAAGTTCAATTGACTTTTTCTTAATTTCATATACAGAAACAGAAAATATAATTTGTAATTATAAAAAGTAAAATCCACCCAAAGAAAAAAAGTATTTGATCTCATAATTTTATAGATTATTGAATCAAATCTTGAAACTTGCATTATCAGTATGGTTCATGGGAATTACTACAAGTTGGCGCATCAGTCAAACTATGTATTCCTAGTAGCTTAACCCATGGAGTTTTTTCTCTTGCTTCCATTATAGTCTGATGCTGGTCAGGTGACTCTCCTCCAACCTGGGGCTGTTTCATATGGAGCAGATAACTAACTGCAGGTCACTGCAAGAGAGAAAACCTGTGGATCTGGGGAACCCCCTTCTCTGGGCCTGGAAATGCTACATTAATCCTTTTCACAATTCAATGGCCACAACTTACTCATATTGTCCCACCTGACTGTAGGGAAGAGTGAAATGCAAAATCTGTTTATGTGCCCAGAAAGAGGAAAAATAAATGGGAATTGTTGAGCAGTTAGCTTTGTGTCTACTTCTGGACCATTTAACTTTTGTGCATTGCTTTTTAAAATTTTATTTTAAAACGATCCATATATTTAGCTATATGTCAGGATTACATTAAATAACTTTTTGGCAAAATGTGTGTGTATGTGAGAATATACACAGATATATATATATATATATATATACACACACACACACACACACACACACACACACACACACACACATATATCTATATATTTATATTTATAAGGCAAATCTTAGATTGCCTTATAAACAGGTAGTGTTAAAGCAAGGGTATATTGGCAAATACTGAGGTTGAATCCAATGAAAACTGGGAGAGGCTCTGTTTTCACTTTCTAAAGTTTCTGCCTCAGGCATAGGTCTTTTATTTAAAAAAAAATGTTAATTGCTAAGCAGTTAATATTAATCCTTATAAAAGAACTGGACTCTTAAGTTTGCTAGAGAACCTCACTTTAAAATATGAAAAATACTAAGATTTATCTTTGCTAAACGTCTAGAGCATCTTGCCTTTGCATCTCTTAACTTGATTTCTGCTCCCTCTAAAGCAGAATGTAGATATGTATCAACCTGGCAACCATCTCCTTAAACTTCCTGGGGTATTATTACCAACTCTATCTGGAGGAATTCCAGCTCTAAATGTGGAGTTCATATTTGTGAGATAAAGAGCAGGCTTTTATCAGAGGTCTACTGGAAAATGACCTCTTGATTTCCACTTGCTTTTCGGAACAAGAAAGATGCATTGACAATTGTAAACAAAAATCATTTTAGAAGGTGTGCATAGCACATAGTAATGTTTTCCAATCACTGAGACTATTATTTTGCTTTGTGATTTTGGAAGATTAATTTTAACAGGTAAGAAAAATATTAAAGATACTGATAAATCTTTAAATTTATTAACATAAAATGAAATTTACCTTTCTGATAACTTTTGCCATCGTTTTCCAGAGAGACATTCTGAAAGTTGTAGGTAAAAGTACTACACACATGGTTTAGAAAAATACCACATACTGGGCCGAGCGCGGTGACTCACGCCTGTAATCCCAGCACTTTGGGAGGCCGAGGCGGGTGGATCACGAGATCAGGAGATCGAGGCCATCCTGGCTAACACAGTGAAACCCCGTCTCTACTAAAAATACAAAAAATTAGCCGGGCGTGGTGGCAGGAGCCTGTAGTCCTAGCTACTCTGGAGGCTGAGGCAGGAGAATGGCGTGAACCCGGGAAGCGGAGCTTGCAGCGAGTCGAGATCGCGCCACTGCCCTCCAGCCTGGGACACTGCGAGACTCCGTCTCAAAAAAATAAATAAATAAAAATAAAATAATAATAATAATAATAATAATAATAATAACAATAATAATAATTAATAATAAAATTTTAAAAATACCACATATGAAAAAAATACTTTCCTAACCTATTTTCTACCAACCTAAGTGTTACTTTTGTATAAGCGTGGTAAGACTTTGAAGTAATAAAAAAGAGCTAGTATTATTAGCAATCAGATCACCTTCCTCTTTTCCTTTCTTTAGCAAATATTTACTTGTTCTGTCAGGCATTATAATAATGCTGAAAGTCTAACTCAGGTATTGCCTCTGTCATCATAGATTTTCCATTCTGTAATCAAAAAGCATTAAATAAATTCACAAGTTTTGAAATATTATGTATTATGATACCTGTTTGATAAAATAAATAGGATACTAGAATATGGAGATAATTGTAGTAATCATTACTACATAGCAGTGCACTGCAAAACTCACTGGCTAAAAATAATTTATAATAACAGAATTTTATCTCGTTCTCTGGGACAGATATTGGGTAGGACATAGTGTGGATGGCATGCCTCCATTCCACGATGTCTAGAGTTTCCATTTAAATGATTGAATGTCCAGGGGCTGGAAAGCCTGGGAAGTAGTCAGGTCTCTCTCTCTCTATTTCTCTCCTCCTCTCCCAATAGCTCCCTCTCAATCATTCTCTCTTTCTTCATTTCCCTCCCTTTTTCTCTCAATGAACAAACCTTTCCAAATAGCTAGCTTGAGCTTTCTTACAACTTAAGAACCTCAGGGAAATCAGACTTCTTACATGATGGTTTAGGGCTCCAAGAGTAAATATTTCAAGGCCAAAAAAAAAGTAGAAAGTTCCAAGCCTCTTAAAGGTTAGACCAGAATTGGTGTAGTATTGTTTCTGGCAATTCACTTTTGGTCAAGGTGCAGCCCAGATTCAAATGTTGACTCCTTCAATGTTTTTCAATGGGAGAAGTATCAGAGAATTACCAACGATGTTGAATCTGCCATAGAAAGTAAATGATGGGAGGAGGAATCACTGAGAGAATGTGAGGTAAAAAAGATATGTTCACTGAGGAGTAAAGAATGAAAAAGAATCAATCATAGGAAGAACTTGGAGAAAGCTGTTCAAGTGCAAAGATCTGGTGACTTGAGCTAAGTGACAATTTCAGTACAGACATCCAAACTGCATAAATCCCTCCATTTTAAGTTTTATTTTTATTTTTTTAGCATATACTAACATTTTTTCTTCTAATGTCATAATCTATTTTGTTTTTCAATACTTTCTCACTATGTCTACTCTCTTGGTCATCAGAAGTGGTAATAATATTATCTTTTAAATGTGTGTTGCATACTGTTAATGACATTTCTGACACAGATTATAAAAATTCTATTTAATTTACCATCCCTTGTAAAATCTGATAAATGCAGCTTCAGAGGAGCAAATGACAAAACTCCTTAGTCACTTTATGGAATTTCTGATACAGAATAGTTTTCTTAGTCTCTGTGCTGTAGTCATTAAGCACGCACAGACAGTAAAGAAAAAAAAAACTATAGCGGAAGCAGGCAGAAATATGGATTTTTTTTGATGTGATACTTAGAGGCACTTGGTGTTTCAGAGCCTAATTATGGACAGAGAATAAAGGATTGTACATACCACAGAAGCAGGAAACAAGGCAAAGAATAGAGTATGAATCAGTGAACACTCAATTGGGCTTAGCATGTAAAAGTTGTGATATTTCTTCCTCACACTTCCATGACTATTTATTCATAAAGTAGAAAGAAACTAGACTTGAATATTACCATTCTTGACTCTGGGCCTTCGAATCTCATTATATCAACACTTGAGACACAAAAACTTGTAATTCTTTATCCCATGTTTATTTGTATGGCCATAACTATCTCTAAGTATTTAACCTTATTACATTGAATTTTAAATTGAGTACATATAATTAATTGCAGAAATAATATCTAAGGGCAAAAATCTACACTGTAAGTATTTTAAGACTCCTTTTTATCAGTTGACAGCATATCCACATGCTTTTGATGGATGTGGATCATGCAAATCAGCTGACTTTCCCCGCACATGATTAAGTATGAACACACATGGGTAGAGCTGCATCCTGATTTTGTATGTTGGTAAGATGCGAATTGAGCATACTCAACACAAAGTATGTTCATTGATCTACTCTCCTATCTTTCTGGTTTCTCACTGGCATCTAGATTCCTGGGGACGTGAGTAAATGGCATTAAGGTGGATGTGTAGTCAGTGTAGCTCCCATCTGTACAATTGAATCACAGCAACTTTAAAAGATCTAGTAACCTTATTGAACTATAGAAATTTATGTGGCTGTATGGTGACAGGTCTCCATTGTTTTCTGGGAATTTCTGCTCTCTCTTTCGAGTTCCCATTTGTGTTGATTTTCCATTGCATATCATGTGCATTATATAACTGAAAGGATTTTAAAACTACATATTTTTTTGCCTATATTTTAAATCATGTTATTATTGCAAGAGAGTGAAAGTGCTAATGGTTTTTTGAATCGACAGAAGTTAAACTCCCTAGAATTATTTTGAGTACTACTAGTGTTTCTTTCTGGTATGATAGTTCAATAAAAAAGGAACAAAATGTGACAATGTGAATAATTTATAATGCTATACTGAAAAAATTTCAACTCAGCGTCCCTCCTAGTTCATGAGACTAGAGCAGGATTTGGCAAACTATTACCCAAGGATCAAATCTGGCCCACCTGTCTTTTATAAATAAAGTTTGATTGGAAAACAGCTCCAATCATTTGTTTGTCTATTATCTATGACTGCTTTCTTGCTACAACATGAGTACTTATGACATGAGTACTTACGACAAACGTTAAATGGCCTAGTAAGTCTAAAGTACTTGCTGTCCAACACTTTGCAAGAAGTTTCTTGACCCTTGAAATAGAGAATGAAATGCATGTGTGAATTAACTTAGATAATGTTTGTACTTTATTATTTCAAAAATGCAATTATTTCATTAGTTATGTCCCTGTGTATTTTGATATAAATGCTAATACATAGATATTTATATATTTATATTGAATTGTATGTACCAAAGCATGTTAGCACAGCACATACTAAAATTAATGTTTCAAAGAGCTGCAAGGAACTTTACATGATTTTGTTCCCATTAAGATCTTGATTTTTGTGCTACTACATTTTTTTTATCTCACTCTTCTTAAAATCTGTCATTTCTATCTCATTAAATCAGAGGATCTAACTTGAAAGTATATTCAAAACAATTTTTCTTCTTGAAAATTTCAGGCTATTATACAGAGAATTGCAGTGAAATATCTTGGCCACACGCTAAACTCAGGCGAACTTTTCTGCTCCCCATCCCAAACTGCCTCAGCTTTTGTGAGATAACATTTATGCTTCGTACCCTCTTCTAGAGAAGGCTAACTAGAAATTGCGTCAGGCGTTTGTTATAGTGGTGATATTTAAGCCTTCTCTGCTAAAAAGATCTGTTCTGTATCGGGCATAGCACTGTTGATATGTAGATATTGTAATTGAGATTGCCCTGTCTTGTGATATGGTTGTCTCCCAAAATATCCCTGATTTACCAAGAATTACCTAATATGATAAATAGATTGCTGTTGAACTATATAATTTTCTCTGGTGCCAGATCTAATAGTGCCAGGTATAGAAATGTTGAAGTCTGGCCATCATAAAGAAATGATAACTATGATTTTTAGGGGGCAGGGGGTGTTGTAAATTATTAATATAAACCAATGAAAATACCTTATTTCAATGCTCAGTTTCCCTTCTAAAGCCGTCACCTGAAAAGTATACATTAAAATAAGCTAAGGTGAATGGTTAACTTAGACCTATTCAAATAAAGGCCACAGAAGTTTTTTGTTCTTGTTTTTAACTTGTATATAGATTCTGAAATCTCTTTTTATGTAAGAGTCTCCCTCTATTACTAGGCATCAGTATGCAGTAATATTCCTAAAATTTATACTAGAAATATGGTAAATGATAATTTTCATGGGGAATTATTTGCTTTCTATTGATAATTTTCTTTTCCCATGTTCTGATTTTACAAACACGATGGTTTATTGAAATGCATGTTCACAAAGCAGCTCTTCAATTTAGCTTTTACCATTTGATTAAGGCTTGTTGAGCAAGAGGCAACTGAATTTGGTGGTGTGTCATATTTTGGCATTTTTATACTCTGTGTGTGCACAGCTGTAATTTAGAATAGCTCCGAGTAGCATTTAATCATCTACACTACATATTTAGGCATTTGTTTATCTGCTCAATCCAGATTTCAAAGCCCCAAACTTCAGGTATACACTAGTTACATAACTATGGATTAGCATAGGTTTTCTTTGTTAAGTCTGATGCAAATAAATCAAAATTAAGAATATTGTGTGGTTAATGTCTGATACTATGTGGACAAAACTGAATATAACTTCTCATTTAATTTGTTGTGATTTTTTTAACCTTTTTATTTAATCTAAAAACCTAATTTATAATCAGTTTTAATTTAGCTGTCATTCTAATTTCAAACTTAGTTGGCAATATTTTCTTTATTTTGAAATCTTTTGTCAGCCTGAAGAAATAGTCTTAGAATATTCCACTACTACTAATAATAATCCTGTCACCAATTCTACTCTTCTGGTGAAATATGAGGCTTTTTCTTTACCCGCACTTCATTCATTTGTAGGATGATCTCCTAGAGAGGAAGTTGTGCAGTTCCATTTGAAAGCATTCTCCTTAGCAGCAGTAGTGAAAGATTAGTAGTTTCAGGAGGTAACTGCCTTGAGATTCTGCTTTAAAAAAATCGAAAGCCTCTTTAGAGCCTACTAAGAAAGACCCAAGAAAGAACCATCAAGTTACCCTGAAACTGCTGGCGGGGTTCTCTTTTGTAACAACAGTCCTTGTTTGATTTTTGATGCAGACTTTCCTCATAGAATGATTTTCCATTCAAAAAGAAAAGCTCTTCTGCCTCAGGACAGAAATTTCTGATTAGAAGTCCTTCTTTTGGGATGGTTATATCTTATTTTGAAAGAAAAGATATTTGAGAAAAAAATTCTTTAATGTCTAGTATAATAATATCCCTCCTGCTAGTGTTCGTTTTCAGGAAAATAAAATGAAAGGAATTTCATCTCTAGGCATAAAGTTAAGGGCAAAGGAAGGGGGAAAGAGAGACAGAATAGGAGAGGGAGGCATACAATTGAAACGGAGGCTGTAGTCACTCAAACCGTGATATGATTATTTTTGAAGGGTTCTCTTAAAGGGTATTGGAGTTCAAAATGAAAATTGCTTTTGCAGCGGAGTGCACCATCAGGTCTGTGGGGACCGATTAGCGAGGTGGCTCTCTGTGTCCTATATACTATATGCCGCTTCAGTGGTTACAGTAACACATAGGACATGGAGAAGTGAAAACTTTGATTCATAAAAAGACCCCATGTGACTCTCTGCTTGCTTTATAATTAAAATGTGTTTGATCATTTACCACCCACTTTTAAGCTAATTCACAAAGACAAAGTAATTGATGGATTAGACACAGTCTGTTGGTTTACAGTCTAAGCAGAGAACAGTTTTATTGTATCATGGAGTATATTTTGCAAATTCAGCTTTCAATCTCCCTTTCTTGTCTTTTCAGTTACATTAATAAGTTTTGGGATCTGTATGTTATAACTTTTTATGCTGAATGGGACTGAGAGGTCAGTGTCATCTTTGGGCAGTGAAAAAAAAACTGAAAGATATGATTATATTTTAAAGAAACATTAGAGACCCCAAAGCCAATGAGATAAGTTCCACTTCTCTCTTACTCTATCTGGCAGTTCTTAGGATAGGACCTATCAATATGATTCTTAAGAAATTGATTCTTTCTTTTACTATTATTAAGTTAAATCTATAAAGAAATCTAATAATGGGTATCTCATTATCAACTCAGATATCTACACATGTACAATAATTCACCTCCTTGATGAAAGCTTTTATGACCTTTCAGACAGCATAAAATGATGGCTTCATTTTGTTTATCAGTCTCCTAGGGTGTCATGTGTATACATGTACCATGGCACTGAGACCCATAGAAAATAAGTATAATATATATTCAGTTTTATGCTGTAGATTGTGAGCTTCTCAAGGGCAGGGGCCTGGTCCTTTTTGTCTTCGCTTTGTTAAGTGTAGTGTCCTGGGCACTGAATATCTATTGATAGAAGGAACAAGTGATAGCGCATATCTACCCTTGGGCTTCTCCTGCAGCATGTTAGAATGGCACTGAGTGGGACCCTCCCCACATGGGGGATTTTCCAGGGGAAGAATAGAGACAGTAGGAGGCTGCCAACTAGTCTAAATCCACTTCCGTTCCTGCATGGAAATATGATGAAGGAAACACTGCCACCAGTAGCTATCCAGAGTTTGTTTATTTCAGATGAGTTTATAATGAACCTGTAGGCAGCATTTTGTTGTTCATTCACATGATCATTTACTCAGGTTACTTTTCTATTACCTTTTCATTTAGTAGACTAAAGATTTAAATGTGAACCTTTTCTACACATAATATTCACGTGTTTTGTTTCCTGATCTCAGATTTAGACATAAAATATGAGAGAAAATTCTCATCTTGTAATATGAATTTAATAATTTAAAATCATTTTAATTGAAATAACATCCTTAATGTAATCATGATAGTTTAAAGCAGAATGACAATGCCCAGTAGTAAACCTGTCTTGATAATTTTGACCAGGACTTCTGTAAAAACTGTCCAAAGTTTGCTAAGGTACACAGAAAGAGTTCTTGTCTATAGAGCACACTGTGTGATTCTTCTTCCAGGAATATACAGTGCAAGTGCTTGGGACAGTTCCACTTGGCCCAATCCCATTTTCCAGGCCAGTGAGCATAATGGCAGGGTAGAAATGAGATGTGTCTATGTGCCTTTGGTAATTACTGAGTATATGTTAATGAAGAGCTTTTCCTTGGCCTTCCACCAGCACAGTTAAATATGACCAATGAGAGTTTTTCTTTAGTGAAAGGAAAGCCAGGCGCATAGCTATAGAGCACTATTTAAACACATTGGATATGGGTTTAATTTTGTGCTAACAGGAATGCAAATATTCTCAAATGGGTTGCTTTGTAGTCCATTACAGTTGAAGAGATTTTGAAACTTAGCCCCTTTCTGTAGAGTCATCCACATTGTAGTTGATGTAACAAATTCAACCAAGGTAATACGCATATAACGTATATCTAAGAGATTTCCAGCACTATTCCAGGCATAGTAAGCGAAGAAAAAGTTGTACACAACATGACCACAGCACTCTAGGAGCTTACCATTTAGTAGGACAGACAAACTATAGACATTATGATGGGTCTAACAATTACAATGGCATTTGAGAAGTGATTAATATTTAATATTATTATTAGAATCTTGCAATCCAAAGTGAAAACAGAGAACATGAGAGAATCTAATTATAAAAAAAGGAAAAATGGAAAGTTGATTCTGGTGGTCAAGTATTACTTTTACTGTTATTTCTCCCCAGGATGAGTTATTAACATAGTTTTCAGAACTTATTTATTATGGAACTAATACAAATTTTGAAAATTAGAGAAAAATGTATTAAGCATAAGATTATACTATAATGTATTAATACAGTTTTTATTAAAAAGCAATTTACTTTATAGAATTTTAAATTTTTTCTAGAAATAAAGGATCATTTATTTTCCCATGTTGACATCGCAGATGTTTGAACATTTAACACACTGTTTGCTGTAGAGGGGCTGCAAAAATGCAATTTGGTGCATAGAAGTCCTCTGTGAAAATACTTTTGCTGTGATCCAAGAGGAACCCCTTTATTTCATGGGTTTTTAGGCATGCATATAAAAAGGCAGTTTACAAATCCACTGTCATGCTAACCAATTTGGTAATGTTTCTATATAGAAAGGGCATTAATTTCTTGGGGCTGCTGTAATAAATGATCACAAACTGGGTAGATAAAACAACAGAAATTTGTTCTCTCACAGTTCTGGAAGCCAGAAGTCCCAAACTGAGTTGACAACAGGGTTGGTTCCTTTGGAAGCTCTCAAGTAGAACCTGTCACATGTTCCTCTGCTCGGTTCTGGAGGTGGCTGGCAATCCTTACCATTCCTTGGCTTGTAGACACATCATGGAAACCTCTGCCTCCATCTTCTTGAAGGGTTCTCCTTGTCTTTTCCTTTGTTCTTTCTTGTAAGACATTCACTATGGTCTTATCTTGATCTTTACCTTAATCACATCTGCAAATTGACCTTATTCCAAATAAGGTCAAATGAATTTGAGGGGACACTCTTCAACCCAATACAAATAACTATAAATAAACATGAATGTATCAGGAGATTCCTGAGTATTAATATTAATTTGTTTCTTGTTTGATGAGAATATATAGTTCCAGACATACATTTACATATAATTAATGATTTAAAATTATAGTTTTTGTTATATGTGTTCCATAAAGTTACAGAGAGAAAATAAAGAGAAGGCTAAAATATATGAGCCCATGGGTCCAATTGGCCAAACCCATTGCACTTCACAGATACCCTTATATGACTGTAAAATGGATTTGTTCCTTCCTCCTCCTCGTCTTCTTCTTCTTCTCCTCCTCCTCCTTCTCCTCCTTCTCCTCCTTCTTCTAAATAAAGCCACTTTTGTATAGAGCCATATCCACTGTGAGATGAAGTTGTGCAAACTACATTTATTCAAACCTTTGGAAGGGAACACAACAATGGGTTCACATTATTGTAAGGTTTTCTAAAATTATGATATAAATATATTTTAAACATAGTTAGGTAACAGTGCTCTCTTTTCATTCTGATTTTTCTTTCACAGTACTTGTCTTCATAATTAAAAAAAAAAAAAAAAGAAAACACGGCCAAAGACAGGAGAATGTCACTCATATGCACAATGATGCCTGGCTACAGATATGCATATGTGGATAATGGAGGAGAAACAAGGCTTGCAATGTGTGGAGCCAGAAAATTACTCTGAATCATACGGCTCATATAGAACAAACCTGATGAATGTTTTTCCAAGTTTGGCAGGTGTTCTAATAATTTACACAAAATAACCAATAATAGGTTGTGAAGTTGAAAGAGAAAAGCCATCTACTTTTATGATTTGAATGATTTTCTTATTCTCTCTATGGAAAATGATTTTGCAAAATCTTCGTCATGTAAAGAGGTGAGCAGAGTACACAGCCAAAAAGTGGGAACAAATAGAATAAGGTTATATGTTAATCAATAATTTAAAATATGATATTTCTAATTGAATATGTGATAATGTTGGTATTTGTTGGATTTATAGAAAGAAATCTGTCGTGATTTACTTTCACGGTAAAAATAAATTTTTACATTTGTACCTAATTTTGTAAATTTAATTTTATATTTTTTTATAGAGAGGTTTCATCACATTTTAGGAGCATCAAAACCCATAATAACAGAGTCCATTTTTACTTTTCCCTTTTCTTTTATAATACAAAATGAAACAAAAATGCCGCATATATAACATAGGTATAATTGATTTAGATAATTGTTTCTCTTGAAAAATAAGATTATAAAACAAAGCTCTTACAAAGATATCCTTTATATTATTACCTATCTTAACTTCTCTAGGTCATTAAAACATCTGAGCATTGAATAGCTTTTTATCCCTCATGAATTGTCATCATATGTGGATTGTCTTGGCCTTTATCTCTTATTTCTTCATTTCCTTTGATTGTCTTTGACAAAAATTATTGTGAATAGTATTTTAATTTTTATGAAAAAGATGTTAATTTGGGTTCTATTTTGGGATTTGTTTTTGTCAAGGACATTATCTACTTACTCCCTAAATCCTCATATTTTTGTAATTTTCTTTTTTTTTTTAGGGATGCAGAGGTGACACAGTTAACTTTTTTATCCTTATCTTTCTGTTCCAACTTTACTCAGTCCTACCTAAGAATGAGCCTCATAAGTTGTTCATCGTCATCTGAATTTTAAACCACTCAGCATTCCTCATTTCTTCTCAATCTGATTTCCTATTTTTTTCCGCATGTCCCTGTATATAATCAAATATATCCCTTGTGTAACCTTGTATATAATAAAACAGTATATTGGTCACGAATTAAAAATGTTCCAGATATTTTGATGCCACAGAAACATGAAAATTGACATGCAGAAAGACTTTTTGAGAACATTCAGGTAGGACTTCTCATTTTGTAGGGAGGAAGCTGCTTCAAAGGGGGAGATGTGCTTTGTCAGAGCAAAGTCCGGATTATTATAGAACTCAGGTTTTCTCATTCTGGGTACAGATTGAGCCCACTGTCATTTGTATTACTTATGCCTGTAATACATACTTTACTCATATCTATATCTAGGCCTTTATGCACAACTTTCATTTCTTTCAGAATAATAATTTCCCATTTTCCTGTCGCCCTTTTCTTCAAATAACCATTTAAAACCATTATAGAAACAGAGCGCCTACCTTTTTTTTTTTTTTTTTTTTTTTTTTTTTTAGACGGAGTCTCACTCTGTCGCCCAGGCTTGCTTGCAGTGGCGCTATCTGGGCTCACTGCAAGCTCCGCCTCCTGGATTTAAATTCTCCTGCTTCAGCCTCCCGAGTAGCTTGGATTGCAGGCACCCACCACCATGCCCAGCTAATTTTTGTATATTTTGTAGAGACGGGGTTTCACCATGTTTGCAAGGCTGGTCGTGAACTCCTGACCTCAAGTGATCCGCCTGCCTTGGCCTCCCAAAGTGCTGGGATTACAAGCGTGAGCCACTGCACAGAGGGCCTACTTTCTTAACTACCATCACCATTACTTACAAACTGCTCATGGCATTTTGAAAATGCTGAAGTAGGCTAATGCTATAGACCAAATGTTTGTCCTCTATGAATTTGTAGAAAACTTTGTTTCAAACTTTGGTCATAATATTGTTCTTAACTCCAGTAATCTAAATTCTATCAAACATAAAACCTAATTGCAAAGAGCAGGACCAAATTACGCCTATTTTTTATTTTCCCCAGCTCTCTACTCTTTTGTTTCTTTTCCTCCTTTACAAATATCGTTTTGGACTCCGAATTTTCTAGTTCATTTTAGCATACCATATCCCTACACTCTATTTGTCAGTTTCATTTAAAAACAAGCAAAAATTTTATTTTCTCATATCTCCTTTAAGGTAGGTATTTCATAAAGGAGAGTTTATTTCATATATATGTACAAGTAGTAAATTTCTTTTCTTTTCTTTGTTTCTGAGACAGAGTCTCGCTCCGTCACCCAGGCTGGAGTGCAATGGCATGATCTCGGCTCACTGCAACCTCTGCCTCCTGGGTTTAAGAGATTCTCCTGCCTCAGCCTCCCAAGTAGCTGGGATTACAGGCATGCACCACCATTCCCAGCTAATTTTTGTATTTTTAGTAGAGACAAAGAGTTCCATCATGTTGACCAGGCTGGTCTCTAACTTCTGACCTCAGGTGATCCACCTGCCTCGGTCTCCCAAAGTGCTGGGATTACAGGTGTGAGCCACCACACTAGGCCCAAGTAGTATATTTCTTATTCACTGTTATTCTTTCCATCGGTAGAAATCATACCATTTAAAAATAAATACTCAAAATAGAGGAATAGTATTACTATATTACTATTGTGTAATTGAACAAAGGGAGCTTACATTAAAAATCCTGGAATATTGTTTGCCTTTATTTTTATGTGATTTTTAGAAATTGGAACTTATTAAATGTTCAGATTGTTATTCAAAGGAAACATTTTAAATGAATTTATTTTGCTTTAATTATAATATATATTGTATTATTTGAAACAACAGATCCGTATTTGTGTCCTTGTTTCTTCTTACCAATAAATATATTCACATGGTTGACTCATTAATTTTCAGGGATAGGAAGAGAAGTCATTGTTTAAACAAGTGTTGCTTTCTTAGGTTTGGGTCAGAGCACTTAATGAGTTTTACCTGGAATTTCTTAACTTGTGTGTATGTTGGGAGGGGACTCATTGGCTTTTCAAGTAGTTGTCCCAGAATAGATTTTAAAGTATAATTTATGAGATGGAAAGAGGAAGTGTTGGTTAATAGATTTCTTAAATCATTTTATTACACAGTTATTTAATATTGCATGTTCAAAGAAAATGACAAATACTAAAGAAAATATTGACATTCATATCTTACCTTTGGAACTTAATGCTCTGATGAAGAACATTAATTGGATTCTGTTTTTCCAACGTTTTATCATAAAAATTTTCATATATATATATATATAAGATTTGGAAGAATTTTATATCCACCTCCTAGATGCTCCAATTGGTATTTTCCTATTCATCCATAAGTTGATCTTTTTAAAAAAATGTATTTCACAGCATGGTGAGCACCAGTAGACTTCACTTTTATCCTATTTTGTTTCTTGATTTTCTTGATGACTTTCCTTATTACTTTCCTCTAAGATGATCATTGTTTGAGACGTAAAAGTTGTGTAATAAATTAAATGGAAGATACAGAAGCTTTTAGTATTTACCAAAATCATATATGCCAACTAATGAATTTTATATGCACTGAAAAAGAGAAGAGGTATTTGTAATTCAGGTTGTACTATTATTTGAATACCAGCTAAATAATTTCCTGAAGCACATTTCTGAGACTAGATTTTGTTATTTAGGCAGCTTTAACTAGATAGACTGCGTCAATGTTCTATTAAAAATTATTTTTAAAGAGAAATTGGCAAGTATGTTCCCTAGCTTGTTGGAATGAAAATCTTTTAAAAACTTACCTTCTATTACCAATATGTTTTTTAAAACACATTATTTTAGCATAACTATTTTAGGGTCAATATTTTTATTTATTATTTGGAATGTAAACTGTTGATCATTTGATGCTCAGTTCTAACTGAGACAGTGGAAGGTATTTTTCGTTATTGTTGTTAAAATTCTATGATACAGTTTTATTTAGGTAAACCAAGTTTGAATTTTTAAAAGATCGTTATAGATTCAGATTATGTTCTTTGGTTTTGTTAATGTAACCAAAAAGTAGTCTTTAATGAGAGGCTTTGAAAACAAGTAAAATGCATGAAAATATTATTCTGCAAATAGCATATGAAATTGTCTAATACTTTTAGGGTATTCAGAACCTTGAAATTTTTAAAAAATTCTAATTTTTACTAAAAATAGGGAATTATAACTGGATATTTAATTTTTAATTATGTTGAGACTGATATTCCTATAAATAGTTTTGTACACAAGTAATAATTCATACACTGGATTTTGAAATATTGTTAGGCACATTATAAATGATAAAATACTTCATAAACAACTTTTGTAAACAGGATGAATTGAGAGCTTGTGAAAAAGCCAGGATATTTTCACAAGGACAAATACTGCAGTCAGTGACAGATTGAGGACCATTTTTATTGACTGACAATCACAGTCACTTAACCACTAGACCATACTTTTTTCACATTTCTTCCACATATTCATGCATTTAATGAGGTTCTGTTTACAAGTGGGAACCGAATTTATTTCTTCTTAGATTACCACAGTAGATAATATATACATATTACAAAGTGCAAAGAAGTTTGTTTGTTTGCTTGCTTCATTAAGAGAGTTGAATTTTATGTTCAACACATGACATTGCATTTAGAGTGAATTCTTAACAATTCCTTGGTTGTTTATGCAACATTGAGCAGGGTGGTTAAAGTTTTGGGTCTTACTGCTTAGGGTATTAACATTTTAGTAAATTTTATTTCTTGGATAAAAGCTGTCTTTCAGGAATACAGAAATAAATGCACTTAAAGACCTTGATGATAGGAGTTGAAGTTTTGTTTCTAAAATAATAGAAACTGAATATTAAATAAGTGAAGTACTAGATAACAAAAGAGTTAGGTTGCTGATTATTAATGATTGTTGGAATTATCTTAACTGTTGAAAAATCTTGGCCTTGATTAGGGAAAAATGAACCCTAATTACTTCAGAATTATGAAACGTGGAAAACGTGATCATGAAGTTCAAGCATATTTAAGATTTCATATCACCTAAAGCATAACTAAATTGATCTATTAGTATATCTTTAGTTAAATTGTAAGTAATATTGTCTTGTTTCCGTCTTTTGGAATCTACAAGTTTTGGATTTAAGTTATTGGAATACTGGTTCTCAGATACTGCATGTTCTCACTTATAAGTGGGACCTAAACATTGGGAACACGTGAACAGAAAGTTGGGAACAACAGACCCTGGGGACTACTGGGCGGAGGAGGGCTCGAAAACTGCCTATTGGGTACTATGCTGAATACCTGTGTGATGGGAACATTCGTACCCTAACCCTCAGCATCATGGAATATATCCATGTAACAAACCTTCCCATGTACCCCCTAAATCTAAAATAAATGTTGAAATTATTTAAAAATGAAATTATTTTAAATAATTTAAAAATTATTTTTTAAAATAATTTTTTAAAAAATTATTAAAAAACCACAAATGCTGGTTCTAACAGATCCTCTTCCATCAAACATTATAATATTTTTGATATTTGCTTAGATTATGACAAAGAAAAAATATTTTATCTGGGAAATTTACTAACTTTATTAGTTCGCTCATTTTACCCAGTTGAGAAAAATGTTTAGGTTTAAAATCATGCAGATCCAGGTTGGAGTCTTGGTTCTGTTTCACACTGGCCCAGAGATGGTAGGCTACGGACTTATCCTCTGTGTTTGTTTTTACCTACAACTTGAGGATAACAATAACTGTCTCAGGGCATTCTTAGGTAAATTAAACAAAGCACATAGCATAGTGCTTAATATGTGCAGATCCTTAATAAACGTTGAATGACATCACCTCCCTTCCACCTCTGGAAGAGATGTCCAAAAGAACACATGTAAGTTTCTTATTTTTCCCATTTCCATTTTGGTAATGCAGACCTACAATCCCTTGTTTCTGACTATCAGATTCATTTTCTTTCGACCTAACTCACTACAGTCCAACAAGAGGCAATTTATGTGATTCCTTAAATAATAAAATGATGATGATGATAAGGCAAATTATTTGACTCATCAAACCAAAAATATAAATACTAGAGCTTTATATTATGTTAATAAAAATTAACGTTCATAAAAATTGCCAGTTAACAAAGCAATATTTTCATTTACTATTTTATTAAAGTGCTTGTGAGAATCAGATGAGAAATATATGGCAAAAATCAATGCTGTCTTTGGCAGAATAAATAAATGTAATGTATATTAAACAACACAAAAGCTGAGCACAGTGGCTCACACCTGTAATCCCAGCACTTTGGGAGGCCAAGATTGGAGTGCTTGAGGCCAGGAGTTCAAGAACAACCTGGGCAACAGAGTGAGACCACCATTTGTAAAAAAAAAAAAAAAAAAAAAAAAAAAAAAAAAAAATTAAAACGTAGCCAGGCATGGTGGCATGCTTCTGTAGTCCCAGGTACTCAGGAGGCTGAGATGGGAGGATCCCTTGAGCCTAGGAGTTCAAGGCTGCAGTGAGCTATGATCATGCTACTGCAATCCAGCTTGGGCAACAGAGGGAGACCCAGTTCTTAAAAAAATGACACAAGTATTCTGTTTGTACCTACCCAGTGATTTGAAAGAGTTAATATATCCTTAAATTCAGGTTTAGCATCCCACGTCCAAAAATTAGAAATCTGAACTTTTTGAGCACCAGTGTGACACTCAAAGGAAATGGTCATTGCAGCATTTCAGATTTCAAATCTTCAGATTAGGGATGCTCTACCAGTAAGTGTATATAATGCAAATATATCTATATATTTTTTAAAAAACAAAACACCAAAAACCTAAAATCTGAAGCTCTGAAGTACTTCTGGCCCCGAATGTTTTAGATAAGGAACACTCAACCTATACCTCTTACAACAAGAACCGATAGACTATTTAGGCTTAAAAATACAAATTGTTTTATCTACATATTTGCCTGGGTTTCTCTTTTCTACAACGAACACAATTGGCAGATTAGGTCAACTGTGCCCTTGTAGTATAATATCATATATTTTAAAATTGGAGTTATATTAGTTAGAAAATGAAGCTTTGCTGAATTAGCCACTTAAAGAAGGGATGAATGACTCTTTCCCCCAGCACATTTACTGTCTTTCATATATACACACATATATTTTTCAAATTTTAAAAAATTGCTATAATGCATAGTCATTGTGGTAAAATCTTATTCTTATTTTTTCCTCTTAATAGTATAGTATTCAGTAATATGAAGATGTTCAGGTATACGGTGTAATGTAAAACAGTGAGAAGGATGCCATTCATGTAAGGTATTATAAAATATTGAACTCTCTTCTACCTCCTTTGATGGTCTAAACAATATGGATATATGCATAAGTAGATGTGTGTGCACATGTGTGTAAAGTTGGATTAAGATATAGCACTATACCCATGGAATAATGTAATGTAGAATGAATTACTCCTTACTCAGCTCTTAGGTGACATCTGAATGTTTTGAAAAAGTTAGGCTTTCTCAGAAAGTACCTCTCTCACTATAACAAAGTATTTACTATATATCTGTTATTTAAATTTTAAACTTCAAGTGTGGTTTGTATGACTAGCTTTGTCTAGAATGACTCTTGTGAAATCAGACCTTTATAACATGTCCCTTATCCTCTTTTAATGCATAAACCCTGCACATCCTGAATATTCACATTTCAGAGAGATCTTAGTGCTTTGTGAAAGCAGGTTAGAAAGTTTTCCCATCAGTAGCATGCTGTCTTTTTTCCTATGTCATGCTTTTACTACACATAAACAAAATTACAGATTCATGGGGAATCGTGTCAGGAGCTCTTTTGAGACAACACTGGCTGCCTGGATAATACTGCCCTGAGGGAGTTTGCTCAAATGATTGTGATCCCACGGTAGAGCAGATTGAGCCAGTCTAACCCAGCAAGTGGGAGCAGGTGTGGGGAAAACAGTACAGCATAGTCATAGCAAAACGTTATTTGCCACTTACAGGATTGCAATTTTAAATAACACTATTTGAGTTGTTTGTTTCCTCTGTGGTGTCATCAGTGTGTCAGATTCAACATAGCTGTCCGCATTTTAACTTAATCTTCATTCCTTTGATTTTGTTATTTAGTGAGTGGACTGGTGTGAAATTAGGCACTAGGCTGGTAAATACAATAATGAGCAAATACGTTTGAACTGAGGAATTGTTATAAAATGTACGTATTTGTTTTTAGTTAGAGGCCATAATATTTTAAGTAGGATTTTAAATTGTAGGTATTTGTATGGTCTTCTAGGAATGTACATATTGATAATCAACTAAAATATTTTTAAAAAATTTTACAGTCATGCATGGCATAATAACATATCAGTCAATGACTGATGACCTCTACCACAGTGGTCTCCATAATACTGAATTTTTACTGTGCCTTTTCTATGTTTAGTTAGATTCGTTTAGATACTCAAATACCATTGTGTTAGAATTGCCTACAGTATTCATTACAGTAACATACTATACAGGTTTGCAGGCTAGGAGTGATAGGTTATACAATATAGCCTATGTGCGTAGTAGGCTACACCATGTGGATTTGTGTAAATACACTGTGATGTTCACACAATTTCCAAAATGCCTAACGATACATTTTCAGAACATATTCCCTTCAATAACTGGCGTATGACTTTACTTAACTACTTAACTAATTTTTTAATGTCAACCCAAAAAATTAGGCATAAAATAATTAATTTATCTCAACCTCTGTACAAATGCCAAGAACAGAGTGGTTTAGACCCTTGTTTTCCAAGTGTGTTCTGCTAACCAGCAGCGTGGGCAAAACCTGAAATCTAGTTAGATATGCAAAAGTATAGGCCCCTCTCCAGAATCAGAACCTACATTTTAACAAGATCTTAAGTGATTCCTACAAACATGAAATTCTGAGAAGAACTGGTTTTGATGAAGAAGAGAAGCAAATTTACTTGTTATAAGTTTTTTTAATGTAATGGAAAAAATAATGGGAAAACTAATGAGATCAAGAAAAATGCACTAAAATGTAGTCATATAATAACTACGTGAGATGTTCACTCAATTTTCATTTACTTCAACATTATTAAATATTTGATTTTTATTTGTAGTTACAGCTCCAATCCCATCTCACTTTTATTGCTTTCTTAAATTCATATGCAAAATAAGACGGTTACTGGGAAATTTGTAACAACTTTTAATTGAACATATTAGTCAATGGGCCCCAGAACTATTACAGATTATGTGGTACCACTTTGGCAACTGCTACTCATGATGTTTATTCACATTTAATAGAATAAATCTACAGACATTTGACTCTAAGAAAAGTAAGCTAATGAAGCATGTAATATATAACTGACTACTTTTCCCAATGTTAACTTAGGATGTAGATGTCAAACTGTCATGAATATTAGAAGAAATGCAAATGATGTTATGCAAATTTTCCCACAAGATGCTCACTCATTTAAATGTACCTTTTGATTATATGTCTGAGCTTCTAATGTCTAGGTGATACGTTAAAGATATGTGCCACTTTTCAACTTTTTAATTTTTACAACAGATATATCTGCATTGGAATAGAAGCTTCTGCCATCACACCTACATGTGTAGGTAATAGCATCTGTGACCCTATATGCTATCTTTTCTCCTTTTGTTATAGATGACCTGTCCATCTAAAAGTCTCATAATTCTTTCCTCTGTGATTATCAGCATAAAGGATGATATTTATCCAATATTTTAAAAAGTTTCTTTGGACCCCAATTTTTCCTCTGGCTACCATCCTGATTTCTTTCTAAGAAAAAGACAACTCTTAGAAGTCTAGCTGAATTTCACTATCTCTAATTTTGCTCTTCCATCTTTTCTTGAAATCACTCCAGTCGGTCATTGGACCTTACCATTTACCAAAATGACTCTTACCAAAGTTTAAAACGACCTTCATATGGCATGCTTACATTTTAGTTTTAGTCTTCATTGATCTATCAGCAGCCTTTGACAGAGAGGGTCACTCTCTTCTTTTTGAAACACTTTCTTAACGTGGCTTTCATGACACCAAAATTCCTCATACCTTTCTGCTCTTCTCAATCTCTGTCATTCATTTGTGTTTACCTCCTCTACCTCTAAATGTTGGAGTTCCCTACAGGGCATAATTTTAGGATACCTTTTTTCTATCTACAGTCATATCCATCGTTGTGATTTATTTAATGCTGTATATAAATAACCCCTCAAATTTATAGCTCATCTCAGTAAATTGCAAATAGATTCTCTCAGTTGCTTAAGACAGACACCTGGAAGTTATCTTTAACCTTTTCCCGTCACAGCCCATATCTACATGCCAAACATTTTGAGGTTCTACTTTTAAAATATATCTACAATCCAACCACATTTCAACACCTCCATTGTCATCATCCTTGTGAAAGCTACCCTTCTCAATTGCTTAGGATTATTGCAGTGGCTTTCTGTCTAGTCTCCTTGTTTTTACCCTTGTGATCCATTCTCAGTATAAAAGCTAGAGTGCTAAAATGTAAATCAGTCCATGGCACTCCTCTGGTTAATGGTTAATTTCCCATGACTTCCTACTAAAATGTAGTCATATAATAACTACCTGAGATGTTCATTCAATTTTCATTTACTTCAACATTATTAAATATTTAATTTTTATTTATAGTTACAGCTCCAATCCCATCTCACTTTTATCCTTTTGACTAACAGCCAGCAATGGATCTTCAAATAACTACATGGTCTGACCACCTATCACCTTTCTAAACTCATTTCTTACCATTTCACCCTTGCTTGCTTTCCTTCTGAAATATTAACCTTTTTTTAATACCTATAATACCTTGGGCACACCCCTTCCTCAGGATATCTGCATTTGCTATTCCTTTGCCTGTGTAGTTTTCTATCAAATATCTGCATGGCTTCCTCTCTCATCTTCTTCATCTAGTTTCCCAAAAGTCCTCCAATCAAAAATTATAAGTTCCTTAAAGCTATGATCCTCATTTTTGCTTTATATTTTGTCCTTATTCCTTACTACTGTCAAAAACATATTATGTTTTACCTACTTATCATGTCTGTTTTCTCTTCTCACTACGATATGAGGTACTTGAGGACAGGGATTATGTTTTAGTTTATTCCCTGCTGCTTTTCAAGTGTCTAGAATGATGCCTGCAGCATATTAAGTATGCAATAAATGTTTATCAAATAAATAAATGAGTGAATAAACAAATGAATGTACACATGCTGGATGTTTTTAACTTCTTAGGCTAATATGGCAGTTTTCAATAAGCTTCTAATAAAAGCATTTTTGCAAATAAAAAGCAAACTGTATATATAATTCTTCCTAACAGAAATTTTGTATCTTACTGGAATTCAGGATGTAAAGACATTCTAAGTTGAGTCAAGCATATCCTCAATAGAATAACAAGTTTTCAACACAGAAAATTTGAAATAATTTTGTACTCATCAACTTGAAGCTCAGTTGCTATTGCCAGCCCTAGACTATTTGATAAACAAACTAACTCCATAATTGCATGCCAGAGTTTTAAAACTTCCCCTTGTTGCAAAATCTCTCAGTCAATATCAGAAATTCACACCACTATTTATTTGTGAAAATCTTTTTAAAAATAAATTTGTGTTAGTAGTATTTAATTTTGACAAATGGAAATAAGAAAACAGGTGAGCAGGGCTTTTCCTCTTTTACTTTTTACCCTTGTGAACTGATAGCATGTTTTTTGTTTTGTTTTGTTTTGTTTTCCACTATAATCTTACTATTATTATTATTGTTTTTGACTAAAAACAAAAAACAACAGGGCTGTGTGTGGTTTGGCTAGAATATGAAGGGAAGATGATTGAATTCATTCATTCAAAAATTGTTTGTCTACCATGGAAGAATAAGTGAAAGCATGAATTTAGATTGAATGTTATTGGAATATTATACATTCAAATGGTATCATTTTACAATTGTCTGATGTTTCCTGTTATTAATCCTGTGTCCCAAATTTAAAATATAATTTCATTACTCAATGAAGTTAAATATCTCACAATCTCATTTATCTAGAAAAGAGTATAAATGAGGAAGCAAATAAGGATGTTCCTGAGCAGCCAAAACTACCATAAAAAGTCACTGAGAGAAATTTCAAACACCTTATACTTCTAACAGTTTTCTTAGTGTTAATTTAAACTTTTGCTCACAATTACATAAGGTTTGAAACTGCACACCAAGTTGGAAGTGTAAATTAATAGATGTTTAAGGAGATTATCTTTCATAGGTAAAAACATTCACAGCTGAGACAAATGTCAGCAGGTAGCAATTAATGAAATAGAAACCCATAACAAATAAAACTGTGAGACATGAAACTTAAAAGAAAACCAAAGTTTGGAGACATTACAGCTGATACAACAAAGGAGGAAACATCCCAAATATTTTTCTTAAAAGAAGTGATGTTGAAAGAATTAAGCCCCAACAAATTTATTTAGTTATTGTATGAACAGAAGTTAGATTTAGGTTCAATGACTAAATTGATAATGGTATGCATATTTATGCATACACGGTATCAGGTGGATATCTACAGCTCAAACCTTTACATTGTGCAACTGATTTTGGTTCTCTTGCTAATTGCATATAAGCTCTTTGAAATTGTCAAGCTTCTTTACTATATTCATATGCATAAGTCAGTATTTGATTTGCCATAAATAAAAAAAAAAGTTGGCTGATTCCTTTTCATATATAGTGATTCTGAGGTCATATCTGTCGACAAGCATAATACAGTGTTTGCTTCCTATTAGTTTGTGGCTTAACTCATAAATGAGAAATCCTAGAATTTTACAAATATAGAGAAAGCTGTAAGTTTTGAAGTTTTTGTTGTTTAATGCCCAGGTGGGGGCAGCAGCTTTCAGTAGCTCACAAACTTTTCTCTGTTTAAAACATCCTTGTTTTAATTCTATGGTGTTTTTAATAAATTTATATGGTGTTTTCAATAAACGTTTCTCCCTTGCAATGTCATCAGTTTAGTTTATTGCCTTACTATTCTCCCATTAAATTACATGAAGCTAAAAAGATAGACAAAAACTGCTTGCTTTTCCCCTCTAGCTAACTGTATGTTTCAATGTATCTTGTCTGTCATGAATGATATTTTTCTTTTTGAAGGTCACAATGTCTTCCACAGTATAAACGTAATTATCTAGAATCTTCCTACATTTTAAATTTCCTTCCATTCTCCATTATTATACAAATACATACATACACATATGCACACATATATATGTATGAATAAATAATATGGTTTACACAATTTCCTTAGTAATATGTGGGATATTTGTACTTACCTTGCTTTTCTGAGCAGGAAATCAAAGTCCACTAATATTTTGATGATTATCAGGAATACAGTGAATTTACCTAATTACTATGCTTCACCACAAACAATAAGCCAAGTCGGTGAGTGCTAACAGCAAATTGAATGAAGGTCTGTTGCTGGTCTAGTTTCTGTAAAAATAGCACCAAATACAAATTGGAAATGGTATAATGACATTGTAGAAATTAGGTATTTGACTATGTAATGGAATGCCCCACTCCCAAATTATATGCATAGTCCATTTTACTTTGAAGAAAAAGATAAATATGACCAAAAGATTCAGGAGAAAATAGAAATGTGTTTAGTAGGTGGCTTCAGATAAAAGCTCCTGTTGGTGAGCAAGAGGAAACTCCGTTATCTAAGGATGTTACTAAGAATCATGTATCAGTAAACCGTTTTTCTTTTCTTTTCTTTTTCTTTTTCTTTTTTTTTTTTTGAGACGGAGTCTCGCTCTGTCGCCCGGGCTAGAGTGCAGTGGCCAGATCTCAGCTCACTGCAAGCTCCGCCTCCCGGGTTCCCGCCATTCTCCTGCCTCAGCCTCCCGAGTAGCTGGGACTACAGGCGCCCGCCACTTCGCCCGGCTGGTTTTTTTTTTTTTTTTTTGTATTTTTAGTAGAGACGGGGTTTCACCATGTTAGCCAGGATGGTCTGGATCTCCTGACCTCGTGATCCGCCCGTCTCGGCCTCCCAAAGTGCTGGGATTACAGGCTTGAGCCACCGCGCCCGGCCAACCGTTTTTCTTTTCTAAGAATCAGCAGCGGTCAGTCAATCTAAAGTTGAAATAGTTGACATTTTGAGAAACCATTTAGTACTAATCTAGCTAATTTTGATGACAATGCTGAGTACCTGTACCTTTCTACATAAATCTTACTTATTTTCCTCACATCTTAAATTTTCTCTTAATGTGGCGGATTAAATTCATGGTGACCTAGGTGGGATAACTCCAAGATTGTAGTCTGGACTTGGGAAAACTTCTTACTTTGAGGCAGCATAGGTAGATGCCTTTGTTTAAGTATGTCACAGTCAAGAATCATATATGGCATGGCCATTATATTGATGTGAGACCAAGTTTTATCATTGACAGTGTAGAAACTCAGCTATTTATTATAGCCATGCCATAAACCAATTATATACTCTTTTCTAGACAAGAACACTTGCCTGTTGTCAGAGGACACTAAAAGTTGTGTTTAGTAAAGCTCAAATTAAGGAAAAGGCATATTAGATACATATAAAGCTGTACCACATGAAACCTTGAAATGATCATGTATGTAAACTCAAAAATTTGGCATAGGCTCAAAAAATCTTCAAGTAAATTTTTTTAATTTTGATGATTACGAAGGCACTAAACACATATTTGTTTCATTAAATTATTGATCTATATTTTAAATTATTTTAATTATAGATTGTATTGATTTTTAATCACAAAAGTAACAAAATTCAAGCCATGCAAAAGTGTATACTATAAAAATTTTAAATTAGCATCTCCAGTATTTCTTAAATGTCAAACCTCAGTGCTCCTGTATTGGGTGCATATATATTTAGGATAGTTAGCTCTTCCTGTTGAATCGATCCCTTTACCATTATGTAATGGCCTTCTTTGTCTCTTTTGATCTTTGATGGTTTAAACCAATTCTAATAATTTCACCACAAAAACTCGTATTTCTAAATACAAATATGCTGCAAATCATGACAACATTAATTAGAAATTTTCAGCCACAGATCTCTTAACCCCAAATATGAGGGGAAAATTTTTAGAAATATTTTTGAAATATTAATAGTTTACTCATACAGCAGTAATTTTTTTGACAAGGGAACACAAACAACATTCCACTGGAGGTAACTGATGAGGGCATAAAGGTGCAATTCTAAATGTTTTCTACAGAAGAATTATATCTACTTAGATGCTTTAGTTTAGACCCCAATCGTAGGTTGTGGTAAATATCAGACACTAATTGGAAGATACGATAAGGCATCCATACCTCTTCGGAATTTAAATAAACAGCAGTGACACAATAATTCTCTATTTTGCCTTTTCTCAAACTATCATTTTCTTTTGCCTTTTCTTGGTAAATAATTTTATTTCCAATTTAATCAACATGATTTTTAAATGACTCACATTTTCAGAGATTTGAACCAGAAAGAACTTGTAAATCATCTAATCCTATAGGTTTCTTTCAGCTGAGGAAACTGAGACATAAGATTGGCATTCCCAAAAACACTGAATGAAATGTCAGGAAATACCTTAGATGGTAAATGCTGGGAGAACTTACTGTGCACCCGAAGAAATCTAGTCACATAGGAAGTAAAGAAGCTGTGCTGCTGTCTGTATTTACACTAAAGATTTCCTTCCCTGATGCCTTTTCCTACTATTGTTTTCTCTTCTTGAATACTTATTCCTCAGCATCGCATTTCTAATTCGCTTCAAGACAGAGCTGAAATGTTACTTTCTTCATACGCCCCTTTCTGATTCTAGAGGTGTCAATTATTTCTCATCTTCTGCACACCACTTATTTTTAAGCTACATCTTTTATGACATCTCTTTCTAACTTGTACTTTTATCTATATCCTTGCACTAACTTGTAAGCTACTTGATTACATCATATTCATTTTTTTCATCACCTACAAACTCAACAGAGCTTTTCATTTAATTGTGTTCAATACATATTTGTTGAATAAATAAATTGAATGCAATGTTGATTTCTGTTATTAAAATGTAGATAACATCCTAGTTATTTTTTAAGGAGAAATAGTACACTCAGTGAATAGATTTTACCTCATGCACATTTATTGGTCATGTGGCCATATTCAAGCTGCTTAAAATGAAATATTAATCCAATTAATTCAAGCTTTTAAAACAAAGCAATTTGCAGTTCTCATCTTTGCTGAAAGTCTTATTAGCATAAATTAGTTCTTTTAAGTTAAACGTATTTGACTGTTGCATTGGAGATACACGTGAACTGTCATTTCCATATTCAGAGCATGGGATTAAGAGAAGGACCCAGAGAGGTCAGTTAATCTATATTTACAGAGCTCTTGGAGACAGCACATATCTAAGCCAGCTCCCATAGAGGATCATCTATTTGCTTTTAAAGACTCTCCTGAGGTTTTCAAAGGAACACTGGCAGATGCAAAGTCTGTTGACTCAGGATGCCTACATCCTTTGAAAGTTACACACACCCCCCACAACATTTAACTTAGCCATATAAATCATTTAAAATACATTATCCCTGAATTTTTCTCCTACTTCCCTTTTGTAAATAGTGAGAAGGAAAGGGAAGTATCTCAGAGGGCACAAGAAAAAGAGTAAAAGGATCTTTTATTTTTTTTCTCTTTCCTTGACAAGCTGCTGTAAGCAAGGTGAGGGCCAGGTTATAAGGTTGGCAGCACAATCCAGATTTGTCTCTGGATAGGAACATCCATGGTTGTTTTGTAAACTCTTGGAAACAGCAATTGATATCAGGCCTTCATGACATTCTCAGGTTTTTATTTTTCCATAATAGGAAACTCATTTGTGATTCTGTGATATAATTCCATATGTTACAGTAGAATTAAACCTTCTCTACAGTTTCATCTCAGTGTTGGCAAGAAGATTTCACTGACAACATGAATAATATTAATGTCAATATCTGATATAAGCTTTTGTTATTAATAATATATGACAACAGCATAGAGAACTACTTATGATGTTTGAATTATTCACTTACCATTATAGGAGGATAGCTTCCATTTGATTATCAAAATTATTTTTCAAAACTATTGAAGCCCAAGGAAAATTTTCATGAGATAGTAGTAACAGGAAATGTAGAAAACCAATTCATATATTTTCAGTGTGATCAATATTTTACCAAGATTTTGACACATATACTTCTACATTCAAAATACACCCAAAAAATACACTGGCCTAATACTGGTCAGGAGGAGTATTTATAAAGGACTTTTTTTTTTTCAGCTATTTTTACAGATGTTTTCAAATTTTCTATGATAAGCTTATATTTCCTTAATAATCAGGAAAATTTTACTTTGAAAAGATAATATACACACTATGGTTTTAAAGCACAGTTTTACTGAAATAGTTTATAGACTTCTGAGAGTTTTTTTATGGTTCTACAATAAAATGACTGTGATTCAAATCCTGGCTCTGCACTTGTGCAACATTGGAAAAGTCCCTTAACATCTGTAAAAGGGAGATGATGGTAACCCAACTTCATTGGGTTGTTGTGAGGATAAAATGAGGAAATACATGTAAATCAGTTGTAAGAATGTGTGTCTGGCACGTGGTAAGTGCTTAACTAAAGTCAGCTAGAACATATTAATTATTATAAAGGAAAGAAACAAGACACATATTTAGAAAGTAGGATGAGATCACTGGGATTCTCTGCCAAGGTTTTGGAAGAATTGAAACTTAAACCAGACTGTAAAAGATAGATAAAATCTGAAAAGATATTTTCTTTGTTTTGGTGCAAGGTGAGAGGAATGGCAAACCATGAGGGAAATGATAAAGTTTGAGAAAGGAAAAGTATATGGGTCAAATAAAACATAAGGTGAAATACAAGGTTTAGAGAAATATATTTTCTCCTAATCTTCTCTCTTTGTAGAGCTCGAAAATATAAACAGGTTAAGATGGGCGTGGTGGTTGTAAAGCAGAAATTATTTTCTCAATGCCCCTTCTCCAACATTTTAACATTTTTAGTTAATTCTGATCTCAAATTCTGCCTTCCGGAGTTTTTCAAAGGCAAGATCACAGTAGTATGTCTTGTCAGAATGCTCCAGACATGACCCATGAATTTCATTTTGTGTCAAATTCTACAGTAAAACTAACAGTCTTTTGGCTGAGACTTTCTCAGTGTTGCATTTGGAATCCAGGGATAAAAAGGATGGACTTATGAGGTTGAATTACAATGAAAAAAAAAAAAAAAAAGAGGTTTCATTATTTAATTATTTTCTTCCTCATACCTCATAAATTTCTGTGTATCATTAAAAAATATTTTTATTAATATGCCCATTATTCATTATTAATGAATTATACCAGTCTCTCTTTTGCCCATATTTTCTTTATCATATTGTTGAAACCATAAGGTTTTTACATTGCTAGGACCTCCCCTAGAAGATTGTGTACATAATCAATATTAACTAGATAGTACAAAATATTTATTTTAGAATGCTTACACTATATTAACTTGAATACCATATTCCATTCTAATGTTTTCAAAGTACACCTTTCCTCATACAACTATAATGAGGTTGATAAACTACTTGAAGGAACTAGGGATCATTAATATCATTTTTATAATTGTTTGTTAGATCCAAATTACTGATGCTAAATAGTAATTTTTTTCTTCTTCTTTTTCTTGTTTGAATTGGGGAATCTGGCTCAGTAGCTGTTATTTCATTCCATTGATGGTGGCATCATTTGATATCTTATCTAATTTTTGCCCTGATTCTAGGGTCCAGAAGGTGGGTGATTTGGATATGAACCCCAGAATTGAAATTCAGAGCAACTATTGCAATAATCCTAGATTGCCTAAAAATATTATGACATTTTGGGTATCTCTTATTATGTAAGTCCTATCCTACAGTATATTTACTCTGAAAAATAGAAGATCACAGTGATAAAGTATAACTGTAGTAGATTTGGGGACTTCCTTATATCTTTTGTGTAATGATGCTGCACTAAGATTAATAAAAGGCTAAAAATTTACAAATGTGATAGGGTTGTCTTTTTCTTTATATGGTGATACAAGGCCATTAAGACAGACATGATTTGTTATTATAAAAAAAACTTCTTACAGAATTACTCTCACCCTTCTACTAGAAATAATAACCTCCCAGTATGCTTCTTAATCATATTTTGAAATAAATGACTTCACCTTGACGTCAGTTGAATGCCTCCTAAGTGGCCACAGTCTGCCAGATGCATGGCTTCCCAATCTGGTCACTGTCTTTAAATTTTTTTTGAATATTAAAAAAATGAAACAACATTAGCTGCTAAGGAAGAACCCGTTCTGTGCCACTGGTTAATTGGCATTGATAAATAAGCCACATTAGTATTACAAGAAAATGGCATAACAGATTGATGTCAACTTGAGCTCTCTAGGAATAAAGCTGAAGAGAACTCAGTACACCATCTGGAAGAGACAATGAGAGGTGGCAAATTTCATGCAACGGGGAGAAGAGGAGGGTGCTTTTCAGATGCCACATATCTGAACTGACACTTTGATGTGTTCAAGTGCAATTTCTCCTGTCAAAATATTTCTTTCTTTAGCCGTACTTGGTCTAATGCAATCAGACCACAGTGTGGAAGGCTGCCATATCCTCTTAGGTGAGATTTGTCTTGGAGTAACAAGCTGCACAGCTTCCAAATTGTAGTGCCACAATTTAAATGATAAAAAACAAAACATGCAGTACTAGCTTATGTTAAAATTTACAACCTGCTGTGCCACTTTTAATACAAATTTGAGAACTCCGTGTAAATTTTTTTTGTTTTTTTACTCATAGTAACACTTTATAACTGAATAAGGATTGTCTCTGTGTTATTTTAAATTGACAAAACTTCTCAATACACTTTCACTTATTTTTCCCTGCTTAATAATAAGCACCTCTCATTGGAAATTTCTACCAATAAGATCAAGTTTATGGGCTAATGATCTTGATGGAACTAAAGCAAACAATTTTCTTGAGATGAGAGATTGTTTATTATAATTACCATTGTTAGCTTTATGACACTAAAGTTACTTTCATAGGGACTATGTAAACTTGTACATGTTTTAATAAAAAATAGTATCAATTAGTTTCATATGTTTATGCTAGGTGACTTTTAGTAAAATGTTACTAAGATATTTTAAAATTATAACTAGGATTTAGAACTACTTGATCAAATCAATAAAATATTCTATGTCTTTTAAATATCAATGCTTTCTCTTCTTTAACAAACAGAATGTTTTCCTTAATATCACTGAAAAAAATGCCTACTTGAATCTGATTTAAATAAGGTATATAAAATTGCAGGGTTTTAGGCTAAACATCTTGTTATATTGAGATTGAGGTTTGTTTAACCTGCAAATGTAAACCAATATGTTGATGATTATTCATATTTTAATCTATAGCATATAAAATATCCTAGTATAAAAATGTTTATGGCTTAAAAATCATATTTGAATATTTTCTTCATTCATCAAATTTTGACCCCTATTTCTATTAGACTAACTTGTGTTGATAAATTTTTAGCCTTTATTACTTATATAATAAATTTAGATCATCTTGTTATTAATAATATGTTGAATCAATTCACATGGCACATGCAAATACATGTACACATTAAATAGAAACAAGACAAAAACAAGATTACGTTGCTCTAGGCCATACAAACACTTACCTTGTTGAGGTTTAAATGGAAAATAGAAATAATAGGTAGATTTACCAAAGCCATAAAGTTACTGACTTTAGACAATATGTCAAATAACTAAAAGATATGGTTGCAAATATTGAAAATACTCAACTAAAATAATTACCAAGGAAAAATTTTGCACACTAAAGCCAATGATGGGAAAAGAAACAGTATCATGCACTGGAATTTGTTATATCTTTCTGTGGATAGAAACATTGTTATTATTAGTTTATAAAATAATAGCTAATATTAACAATCAGATGAAATTACACAATGTGGTTATCACCTGTGTTAAATGTTTCTTAATATAGTATGGGTAAGTGAATAAAATCTTGGGCCTGTTTCATATACATGTTCTATACAATTTAAGATCATTTTGATGATGTTATCCATTTATACATAATTGAACAAAAAGAGACAAATATAAAATCTGTTTTATATTTGGTAAGCATGCCCAGTAAAGGGCTGATAGTGTGATAAAATTTTACCAGTGTAATATAAAGATTTGAATCAATTTCCAAGGTTTTTTCTTCCCTACTGTGGGAATGGTTTTAAAATTTTTTTTATTTTTTCATTTTTTTTGAGACAGGGTCTCAGTCTCTCACCCAGTCCGGAGTGCAGTGTCACGACCATAGCTCACTGCAGCCTCAGCCTCCTGGGCTCAAGTGAACCTCCTGCCTCAACCTCCCGAAGAGCCGGAATGTCAGGCATGAGGCAGTGTGCGTAGCCCTGAATGCTTTAATTTTATTCATTACTTGGAAATAAGTTTAATTTCTAGTTATTTCCCAGAAATAAATCTACATTTTTATATCTGATTTCAAGAAAGCATTCAAATGCCCATCACTAGTTTTCTCAATGGTTAGATAATTTGAAGTATAGGAGAGGAAAAAGTTTATTTCCTTATCCATTACCATGTCCATGGCTGAGGACCATAAAACAAGAGGCAGACTAATAAGAGAAATGTAAGTCTTGCAAGACATGGAAGCCTTTTAACATCAAGACCCAAAGATGTGAACTTGTGTATTTTTATGCTTAGGTTTGATAAAGAAGGGACAGTGTGGACAAATATTACTGAAAGACAAAGGATATGATCTAATGGCAATAAACTGGGGGAACTTGACAAGGCCTGTTTATTCTGTGAATTATTTGTCCTTTTTTTTTTTTTTTTTTTTTTTTTTTTTTTTTTTTTTTTTTGAGAGGGAGTCTCGCTCTGTTGCCCAGACTGGAGTGCAACGGCACGATCTCAGCTGACTGCAACCTCCGCCTCCCAGGTTCATACAATTCTCCTGCCTCAGCCTCCTGAGTGTCTGGGATTACAGGTGTGCACCACCACACCTGGCTAATTGTTTTGTATTTTTAGTAGAGACAGGGCTTCACCATGTTGGTCAGGCTGATCTCATGATACGCTCACTTCGGCCTCCCAAAGTGCTTTGGTTACAGGCATGAACCATAGCTCCTGTCCCCCTTCATCTTTAGAGATAAGGATATTATTTTCCTTAGAGAATAGGAAGGGCACCTCTCCAATAAGCGTGTTATCATCTCCTTCAAAGGAGAAAGGTGAGGAGAAAGTGAGAGTGACTTTTTTGCTTCTGCTGTTTTCTAAAAAGCCAAGGTACTGTATTTTGGGATAGTGTTCCAGAACCCCATCAAAAGCAAACATTCATGCTCTCTTTCAATCTTACCCTAGCCTCATGGAAGATCAAATAAGACTTATTTAATTTGCTAAGAGTATTAGTACAAGATTTCACAATAAGCACCTCAGAATGATTCAGGTATCTAACCATGGCTACAAAGGTAACAATATGCACATTTTAATCTAAAACTTGGATTTTAGAACCTCTAGTTAGGTGATCCTGCTACTTCCCATTTTTACTTCTTTGTGTATTAGTTTGCCTCTTAATGTATAACAATATTTTCCATTTAACTTGATTTTCCCCCTCTGAAAAGCTTGTTATTTAATTCCTTTAGGATTAGAGTTCTGACAGATAAAAACATTCTCGTCTTTCTCTTGCTTTTGTATTTATATATTAGCATAATTTTCTATTTCATACCTCTTTATGTCTGAAGGAATATACCACATTATCATTACAAAAACCTCCTAATGAAGTTGAATTGTGCTTTCAAGTGGAGACAGACCTGAGATTATGAATAAAAGCAATCCTCTCCAGCAAGGAAGTACTTTGAATAGATTTCAGCTCGGTCAGATAGCTTGAAAGTAAAAAGTAGCAGTGGGACTGGAAGCCACATAAAAAATTTCTCAGTAGTTCAGAGGAATATGATGAAAATTACCTTCAGGAGTAGCTTTAGGAACCTGACTGAGGTAGAAATCACTATTTTGATAATATTTTGGATGGTGATGTACTCCCTACAAAACACTTTGCTACAAACTTCAACCATGTCAGAAATGTAGGGCATATGCAATTATTTCTTTTTGTATGTGTAGAAATTAAATCTAGCTGGGTGTGATGTGTCATGCCTGTCATCCCACCTACTCAGGATGCTGAGACAGGAGGATTATTTGAGCCCAGGAATTTGAGACCAGCCTGGGCAACATAGCAAGATCCTGCCTCTTAAATAAAAATATATAGCCAGGCATGATGGCATGCACCTGTAGTTTTATCTACTTCAGACTGAGGCAGGAGGATCACCCAGGAGTTTGTGGCTGCAGTGAGCTATGACTGTATCACTGCCCTCCAGGCTGGGCAACAGAGCAAGACCCTATCTCTTAAAAAAAATTTAAAAAAGAAATTAAATCTCAGTGATGTTAAGGGATTTAATAAAGGCCATTAATTAGTAAGTGCTTGAACTGAACCAGAACTTGAAGCCCAGATTCCAAATTCAGTTTTCTTTCAATTATTCTTTTCATGAAGATTTTTGGGAGTGAGTGTACTTAGCACTCTACATAAGACCTGAATATTACATTTCAGATTCTTTAAGCCATTATATTTGACATGAGATATAGGAAGCCTGAAAAACAAATAAAAATAAGAAACAAAATTGCTGGCAACATAAATGTCTTGCTGATAGCTGTATCATTTACCATTAAAATTTTTAAACTCCTTGCTTGAAAATTATGAAATCTTTCTATTTCTTATTACTCATGGTTCTGAAACTCATTTGAAAATGTGAGATATAGCCTCATATTCTCTTTGGAAGAGCTATGTTATAAGTTTATTTAGTCTTAATATAATATATGGTTTTCAATCAAGCTCTTCATTTTAAAAACTATTTAAGTTTGAAATTTGTGTAAGAATGCAGGTGGCTAGCAAGATGGCTACATAAGAACAACTCTCGTCTGCAGCTCCCAGCAAGATCAACGCCAAAGGAGGGTGGTATCTGCATTTCCAACTGAGGTACCTGGCTCATCTCATTGGGACTAATAAGACAGTGGGTGCAACCCAATGAAGGGTGAGCTGAAGCAGGGTAGGGTGTTGCCTTACCAAGGCAGTGTAAGGCGTCAGGGAACTCCCTCCCCTAGCCAAGGAAAGCCATGAGGGACTGAGCTGTGAGGAATGGTACATTTTCTCCCAAATGCATGCTTTGCCTACGGTCTTGATAACTCACACAACAGGAGATTACCTTGGGTGCCTATGCCACCAGGGCCCTGGGTTTCAAGCACAAAACTGGGCAGCTGTTTGGGCAGACACCCAGCTAGCTGAAGGAATTTTATTTTATTTTTTCATACCCCAGTGGTGCCTGGAACACCAGGAAGACAGAACCGTTTACTCCTCTGGAAAGAGGGTTGAAGCTAGGGAGTCAAGTGGTCTAGCTCAGCAGATCCTATCCCCACGGAGCCCAGCAAGCTAAGATCCACTGACTTGAAATTCTTGCTGCCAGCACAGCAGTCTGAAGTCAACCTGGGACACTTGAGCTTTGTTGGGGGAGGGGCGTCTACTATTACTGAGGCTTGAGTAGGAGGCTTTCCTCTCACAGTGTGAACAAAGCCACTTGGAAGTTGGAACTGGGCAGAGCCCACTGCAGCGCTGCAAAGCTGACATAGCCAGGCTGCCTCTCTGGATTCCTCCTCTCTAGGCAGGACATCTCTGAAAGAAAGGCAGCAGCCACAGTCAGGGACTTACAGATAAAACTCCCACATCCCTGGGACAGAGAACCTTGGGGAAGAGGCAACTGTGGGCGCAGCTTCAGCATACTTAAACGTTCTTGCCTGCTGGTTCTGAAGAGAGCAGCGGATCTCCCAGCACAGGACTCAAGCTCTGCTAAGGGACAAACTTCCTCCTCAGTTTGTCCCTGACCCCGGTGCCTCCTGACTGGGAGACCTTTCCCAGCAGGGGTCGACAGACACCTCATACAGGAGAGCTTCACCTGGCATCTGGCGGGTGGCCCTCTGGGGTGAAGCTTCCAAAGGAAAGAACAGGCAGCAATCTTTGCTGTTCTGTAGCCTCCACTGATGATACCCAGGCAAACAGGACCTGGAGTGGACCTCCAGCAAATTCCAGCAGACCTGCAGCAGAAGGGCCTGCCTGTTAGAAGGAAAACTAACAAATAGAAAGAAATAGTGTCAACATCAACAAAAAGGATGTCCAAACAAAAACCCCATGCAAAGGACACCAACATCAAAGACCAAAGGTAGATAAATCCACGAAGATGAGGAAAAACCAGCACAAAGAGACTGAAAATTCCAAAAACGAGAATACCTCTTCTCCTCCAAAGGAGGAGTGTTTAGAGGGAAATTTATAGTACTAAATGCCCGCAGAAGAAAGTAGGAAAGATCTAAAATCGACACCCTAACATCACAATTAAAAGAACTAGAGAAGCAAGAGCAAACAAATTCAAAAGCTAGCAGAAGACAAGAAATAACTAAGATGAGAGCGGAACTGAAGAAGATAGAGACATGAAAAACCCTTCAAAAAAAAAAAAATCCAGGAGTGATTTTTTGAAAAGATTAGCAAAATAGATAGACTGCTAGCCAGACTAATAAAGAAGAAAAGAGAGAAGAATCAAATAGATGCAATAAAAAATTATAAAGGAGGTATCACCACCGATCCCACAGAAATACAAACTACCATCAGAGAATACTATAAACACCTCTATGCAAATAAACTAGAAAATCTAGAAGAAATGAATAAATTCCTGGACACATACACCCGCCAAGACTAAACCAGGAAAAAGTCGAATCCCTGAATATACCGAAAACATGTTCTGAAAATCGGGCAGTAATTAATAGCCTACCAACCAGAAAAAGCACAGGACCAGATGGATTCACAGCCAGATTCTACCAGAGATATTAAGAGGAGCTGGTACCATTCCTTCTGAAATTATTCCAAACATTAGAAAAAGAAGAACTCCTCCCTGATTGATTTTATGAGGCCAGCATCATCCTGATACCAAAACCTGGCAGAGACACAACAAAAGAAGAAAATTTCAGGCCAGTATCCCAGATGAACATCAATGTGAAAATCCTCAATAAAATACTGGGAAATCAAATCCAGCAGCACACCAAAAAGCTTATCCTCCACGATCAAGTTGGTTTCATCCCTGGGATACAAGGCTGGTTCAACACACACAAATCAATAAACATAATCCATCACATAAGCAAAACCAATGACAAAAACCACATGATTATTGCAATAGAACCAGAAGAGACCTTCTATAAGATTCAACACCTATTCATGCTAAAAACTCTTAATAAACTAGGTATTGATAGAACTGTCTCAAAATAGTAAGAGCTATTCATGATAAACCCACAGCCACTACCATACTGAATGGGCAAAAGCTGGAAGAATTCCCTTTGAAAACCAGCAAAAGACAAGGATGCCCTTTCTCACCACTCCTATTAAACATAGTACTGGAAGTTCTGGCTAGGGCAATCAGACAAGAGAAAGAAGAAAAGAGTATTCAAATAGGAAGATAGGAAGTCAGATTGTCTCTGTTTGCAGTTGACATGATTGTATATTTAGAAAAACCCCTTCGTCTCAGCCCAAAATCTCCTTAAGCTGATAAGCAACTTCATCAAAGTCTCAGGATACAAAATCAATGTGCAAAAATCACAAGCATTCCTATACACCAATAATAGCAAAGAGAGAGCCAAATCATTAGTGACTCCCATTCACAATTGCTACAAAGAGAATAAAATACCTAGGAATACAACTTGCAAGGGATGTGAAGGACTCTTCAAGGAGAACTACAAATCACTGCTCAACGAAATAAGAAAGGCCACAAACAAATGCAAAAACATTCCATGCTCATGGATAGGAAAAATCAATATCCTGAAAATGGCCAAACTGCCCAAAGTATTTTATAGATTCAGTGTCATCCCCATCAAGCTACCATTGATTTTCTTCACATAATTAAAATCAGCTACTTTAAATTTTATATGGAACCAAAAAAAGAGCCCAGATAGTCAATAGGTTCCTATGCAAAAACCTGGAGACATCATGCTACCTGACTTCAAACTATACTACAAAACTATAGTAACCAAAACAGCATAGTGCTGGTACCAAAACAGATATATAGATGAATGGAACCGAACAGAGGCCTCAGAAAAAAATGCCACACATATACAACCATCTGATCTTTGACAAACCTGATGAAAGCAAGCAATGGGGAAAGGATTCCCTATTTAATAAATGATATTGGGGAAATTGGCTAGCCATATGCAGAAAACTGAAATTGGACTGCTTCCTTACACATTATACAAAAATTAAGTCAAGATGGATTAACGACTTAAATGCAAGACCTAAAACCATAAAAACACTAGAAGAAAACCTAGGCAATGCCATTAAGGACATAGGCATGGACAAAGACTTTATGACTAAAACACCAAAAGCAATGGCAAGGAAAGCCAAAATTGACAAATGGGATCTAATTAAACTAAAGAGCCTTTGTACAGCAAAATAAACTATCAGAGTAAACAGGCAACCTACAGAATGGGAGAAAATTTTTGCAATCTGTCTGTCTGCCAGTCAAAGAGCTAATATGCAGAATCTACAAAGAACTTAAACAAATTTACAGGAAAAAACAACCCCATCAAAAATGGACAAAGGATATGAACAGACACTTCTCAAAAGAAGACATTTATGCAGCCAGCAAAAATATGAAAATAAAAGCTCATCATCACTGGTCATTAGATAAATGCAAGTCAAAACCACAATGAGATACCATCTCATGCCAGTTAGAATGGCGATTATGAAAAAGTCAGGAAACAACAGACTGGAGAGGATGTGGACAAATAGGAACACTTTTATGCTGTTGGTGGGAGTGTAAATTAGTTCAACCATTTTGGAAGTCAGTGTGGCAATTCCTCAAGGATCTAGAACCAGAAATACCACTTGACCCAGCAATCCCATTACTGGGCGTATACCCAAAGTATTATAAATCATTCTATTATGAAGACACATGCACACATATGTTTATTGCAGCACTGTTTGCAATAGCAAAGACTTGGAACCAACTCAAATGCCCATCAATGTTAGACTAGATAAAGAAAATGTGGCACATAAGCTCCATGGAATACTATGCAGCCATAATAAAGGATGAATTCATGTCCTTTGCAGGGACATGGATGATGCTGGCTGGAGATCATCATTCTCAGCAAACTAACACAAGAACAGAAAACCAAACACTTCATGTTCTCACTCATAATTGGGAATTGAACAATAAGAACACATGGACACAGGGAGGGAAACATCATAAACCAGGGCCTATGAGGGGTTGAGGGGTTAGGGGAGGGATAGCATTAGGATAAATACCTAATGTGCATGATGGGTTGATGGGTACAGCAAACCACCGTGGCATGTGTGTACCTATGTAACAAACCTGTGCATTCTGCATATGTATCCCAGAACTTTAAAGTATAGTAGTAGTAATAATAATAATAATAATAATAATAATAATAAATGCAAAGAGACATATATAAAAACATCTAAAGAAATGCTGTTCAGATAATTTAGGACAGAACTCTGGTTAACTTTTAATCACAAATGAAAAGTCAAATGTAGAAAGAAACAGACTACCAAATAAGATAATACATGCACAAAAGTGTAAGTAGACAGAATTACCAACTCGACTTGGCTTTGGTCAAATTATTCGACTTGCTCATAATTTGGCCAAACCTGCTATAAAATTAAAAGGGAATATAAAACCAACATATTATGGAAAACAAGAGGCTGCATCTCAACCAGATTCTCTTATGTGAATTATTTTCTAACAACATTTTAAAAAGAAGTCAACAGAAATTGAGTGTTTAATAAAAGTAAATATAAACGTGTGGTAATGATAAATCTGTCTACATAACCTGCATGTTTAAGGTGTTATTTTAGAACTCAGATTCTTACATTTCTTAATATCAGCTTACTGGTTATATTTGCCTTTCCATAATACTCGGTAAAAACATTTCCATTAAGGGGGCTAATGTAATCATTTCAGGAATTAAAATTCTGAAAATATTGTGAAAAGTAACTTAGAATGAGCTTTATAAATGTTATATGAAAGCTTTCAAATATATACATATACAGTTATTTCAAATGACAATTTGCTCCTATCTACCTCACCATATAAGTTTTGGTCTCCTAAATGAGTGGTGATAGAGTGAATTTCAAGATTTATGAATTTCCCTGAAGTGAAACTCTCTCAACCCCAATTTCTTTGTAAAATACTTTGCTGGAAAGTACATGCTATAGATGTAAAGTATAGTTATTATTAATATTATTCTTAAAAGTGGAACTCAAAAACAGTGATTTAAAAAAGGAATCTGATAGCATGTCCTGAATATTCCAGTCTCTTTTTGGACCAACCCAACTTGTATCTTCTTCTGATCTCTTATAGTATTTGTGGACTTTTCAATGCATTCATGATTAAGTATTGCCTTGAAGATTTCTTCCAGTTCTGTCTAGAATTTTCAGTAAATATTTCTTTTTAACTTTTGTTGCTTTTTAATTTTATTTTAATAACTGCATTAAAAATCTCTGTAGGGCAAGGGACAAATGATAGTTCAGGAATCTTACCCTGTTTTCTTCTTAGTCTTCCAAGGATGGGGACAATTCCCAAAGGGAGTCACTGCTATGTCTCATGTTACCATACTATCTGTGTGAGTAGAAGAGAAAGAAAAGTAAGATTCTATCCACCTCCATTTAGAAACTTTACTTACTCCCGGCCAGGCGTGGTGGCTCACACCTGTAATCCCAGTACTTTGGGAGGCCGAGTCAGGCAGATCATGAGGTCAGGAGATCGAGACCATCCTGGCTAACTTGGTGAAACCCTGTCTCTACTAAAAATATAGAAAGTTAGCCAGGCGTGGTGGTAGGTGCCTGTAGTCCCAGCTGCTTGGGAGGCAGAGGCAGGAAAATCACTTGAACCCAGGAGACGGAGGTTGAGGTGGGCCGAGATCATGCCACTGCACTCTAGCCTGGGCGACAGAGCAAGACTCCATCTCAAAATAGTAATAATAATAATAATAATAATAATAATAATAATAATAATAAAAGTAAAAGGTAAAATATTTACTTACTCCCCTGAAAACTCTACCATCTACTTAAGTAGATTTATTGTTTTCCTTCAAAGCCTTCATTTAACAGCATTTCTTCTTTGAAAATGGAATCAAAGAGCAGGAAACACTGTTTCCCATTAAGGTTAGAATATTTAAGTACTATAACATGAAACACTTACGTAGTCTTCATAATGTGTCTTTATAACATATGAAAAGAACATATATTAACTCATTAATATATATGTTAATTTATTGCATTATAATAACAGTCCTTGAGAAAAAAAGTACTATTATCAAACTCATTTGACTGATGAGAAAACTGATGTACAGAGAGTTCAATTAATTTCTTCACTGTCACACAGATAATACAGGAAATTCGAATCTAAACAGTGCTATACTACCTTTCATCTGAGGCAAAGAACACATGTTTAAGATCATTCAGGGTCATAAAATCAATGAGTAAAAGCTTCAGATTAAATGCAGAAAATTATTTCACTCATACAGTTGGTGTATTCACTTAAAAGGGAGATTGAAAAATGAATTGTTAAATAAATAATGAAGAAAAAGGTTAATAGAAAAATGAACCAAAGCATTTTTTTATCCTAGTTGACTGCAAGACTTTGTCAAAATAAATACATGCGTATTGGTATTAGTTGTATTACTACAGGAGGAGCAAAAACTATAAGGGATAAAAAAAAAACAACAGTATGTATAGTTCTGGGTCTTATCTATCCTAATTTTTGTCATATGCTTCTATCAGACCTGACTATTTATGAAATGTCAATAAACATAAGGAAAATATCCACAGTATGGACCATTCCTCTTCTTCAGAATAAACCTTGGCAGCCCATAGTATCCATGTAATTGCCATTTCCTGATGAAAACAGAGGTTTCTTCGAAGGCATTTAACAAGAGCCAATTTTTTAATGCTGCTTCTGGCACTCGCCTTCATAGGCACTCTGTCATTTCAGTCTGAAATAATGAAAGACGGAAATAAAAGTATTCTCTTCTTTTTAAAGTTCCAGGTCTCTTTAGGTTTAAGCCCACCAGGAGTCCAGACAAATGACTTAAAACATGTCAAAAATGAAAGTGAAAACGTTTTATAACCTGTTTTTTTTTTTCCTTTAGGACATCCTAAGGTTTTGTCTGTTTGAGATGTCTGGATTTTTGTTTTCTTCATTCTTAGTATGAAATCATTCCTTCAAAACAGTGTCTGTAATGAAATGTCTAGTTATCTCTGATGTTCTGTAATACTACCTGAAAAAATTTCTGAAACAACAAAGTATTATTTTTGGAAGATCAAATCATTGAAATAAGGTATTTAGGTAAACATTTCTGTCATTGTTCGTATCTACACCCTAACTATACCCTAACTGTATTTCGAAGGAGATTGAAGAGAAAAATAACTCAATTTCTTAAATGTGGGTAAATATGACACTATTTTGCAAACTTTTTAGGTATCATTGAATCAAATTAGTTTATTTAGTGGTATCAACTTATGTATAATCTAATTTAAATGTTCCATAATAAGCACATCATTTCCCTATGGTTCCTGGGAAGGTGCTGCTCATCGGATTTTTGAGACTCTAGGACTCTTTTTCATGATGATCTTCAGTGAAAAATTTTTGTATTATAATTCCTGATTTGAAATAGTTATGTCAGTAGATAGATGAATGGGCAGATGGAGAGACAGATAAAAGATAGCCTGAATAAGTAGTATGGTTCATATTATTTAGACATAGGTTTTGCAAAATATATGTTTGGAAAACCATATGCACTGTCACACATTTAAGTAGGGGAATTCATTTGAGAAGTAGACACAGTTGTGTGATGCCTATTTTCTGTATTTTAACATTTTAAAACAGTAATTACTTCAAAAATGGAATATTCTTGATGATGTTTGTGATGGTGTTTGACAATGAACTTGGCCAATTTAGACAAAAATATATTTTACCTCAATTGCCTCTGAAAGGCATTAAGCCAATTTTGCATTTAAATGTTGAATCTCTTACAAGATAAAATCCATTGGAAATCAATTAACTGGGATAGTAGCATATTTTATTATGGATAAGTAATAGTTTTGCAGCATACCTACACTGAAACTTCCTTCCATGTTGTAGCCCATATTTATTTATTTGTTTGTTTGTTTGTTTTTTGAAGACAGAGTCTTGCTCTATTGCCCAGGCTGGAATGCAGTGGTGTGATCTCAACTCACTGCAACCTCTGCCTCCCAGGTTCAAGCAATTCTCCTTCCTCAGCCTTCCTGAGTAGCTGGAATTATAGGCATCTGCCACCATGCCTGGCTAATTTTTGTATTTTTAGTAGAGATAGAGTTTCATCATGTTGGCCAGGTTCATCTTGAATTCCTGACCTCAGGTTATCTGCCTGCCTCAGCTTCCCAAAGTGCTGGAATTAGACAAGAGCCATACCACCTGGCGGTTGTGGCTCATATTCTGATTTCTGTTCATTCTGTGCATTTCTATCGCATTTTGCTTAGGTATTGGCCAACAGTCATAACCTTCCTCTTAAACTTCCTTCTCTCTCTACATTCTTTATCATTTTAATAGGACCACCATCCAAACAATGGCATGAGTCAAGAAAATGGGACTCATTTTCCATTCCTTGACTCTCACCTCCACATGAAATCAAACATTAAATACCATAAAATTATACATATAGCAAGTCTCTCCTCTCCTTTCTATTCCAGAAACACTTATTATTTCTGAGACCCTCATTATTCATCACCTGGAAAACTGTAACAGCCCCAAATTTCCCTTCTAGCTTCAGTCTTACCTCTTTCTAAGCCTCTGCTTCCAGAGAGATGTCTGTGAATTGAACCTATGACACACCCCTTCTTCAGTACTCTTATGACCCTCTTTGACTTCACAGGGAAAGTTAAATACTGAGGTTGATTTAATGGCCCTTTAGTGCCTTTCTGTTGCTTCTTCCTACATTTTCATCCCTTTCTGCAGCATTTCAAATGGAACAGGCTGTGGCTTTGTTTAAGCACTTTTGCATATGTGGTTCCTTCTACCTAAGGCACCCTTGCCCATCAGCAACAAATATCCCCAACCCTTTCTCAGCTCTGACTTGAGCCCATCCCTACTTCACTGAAGCATCTTTTTGTTTTTTATTTGAATGATCCCTGAGTCCCCTTTTCCCCTTTTACTTGGTTAGTTGTTCTAATTTTCTTCTTCTACAGTACTTTCTGTTTCCCTCTCTTCTAACTTTGTCATTCTCTATTATTGTTAAGGTTTCCTTCATTATGTTTTCCACATTAGACTATGTATTACTTAATTGCAACACTGTACATTATTCACCTATGTGTCACACATACTTATAGTGCTCTGTCTCACTCTCTCCCCATGAATTCACACTGATATGTCCAATTCCAAGCCAATACACAGAGCTCATGCTGCCCTTTCTTCCTTGGGCATTTTGTCAATATTTTTCAAGTACAGAGATTCTAGGTCTTTTAAGACAGACATTGTTAACTTGCCAGCATACTTCACATATACCAAAATTTTTAGCCTAGTTGATCCAACTTGTTGAAATTTATTATCTAGATGACTCTGAACATTATAGAAAAGAAAAATAATTTGGAAGCTTTTGTATACGTGGCAGTTTGCCATTGCATATATCATCATCTGGTTGATTATCTGACATTTCGTTTGTTTGTCCAGCTATCTGGTGCTACATGGACACACTCTTATCCTCCATTTACTTTCCACTGCACTGTAGCACCAAGATGGGGTTTACTGATTTTTTGTTTATATATTCTTTTATCTGCTATCTCACATACATGGTAGGCTCTGCAGAATGAAAATAGTCTTTTCTGCTTCTGCCTCCCTTCAGTATTATAATTCTGGGCAGTGCTATGAATACAACAGCTCCATAAAAATGTTCTTGCTGAATGAATGTGTGAATTAAAATATCCATTGAAGACCTTGAAGGTTCATCATTGTACTGGAAATATGTGATTTTAATTATGAATTATTTCCTCCATTCTATGATATTGTACTCTAAAATATAACTCAATACTGCGTATATAGGGTGAGTTCTCTGAGGAGGCCTCGCCACTTTATAATTCTCAAATCATCTAAAGTTCAGGTTTGGGGTTTGGAAAACCTCCACAGAAATTTACACTGGTTTTGTCATCTTCTTCTAAATTTGCCCATCAGAAGTTTTTAGATGATTATCTATACTTCCTATATTTTAGTTAAATAGGATTAATTGCCAAAATTGATTATTTTTTAAATCTTTATGGGGCTTTCTAGCTTTATATGTAAAAATCAGAAGATCACACAAACCAAGGAGGGGGAGATGAAAAGGAGTATTTTATAATTTTTCATAGAATATTGAAACAAGTTAGGGATATCTGTTTCTCTTTTGTGTAATCTTTTCATTAATGTAACATGATCTGAACATTGTGACATGCCCTTTAAGCTCTGCTTGATTGGCAGAAAGCCACGAGTTTTCTCCGCCTCTGACAGCACAATGCCAAAGCATACTGTCTCATCACAGTAAATCTCATTATTATTTATGCTATGTGAGTGTGCATTGATTTTCATTCAAAGTGAGTTCCCATAAGACTTTTTTTTAATACTGGACAGTAATCTATCAGGTTTTATTTAAACTCTCCTCCTTGTCCATGGCCTTTAATCTTATAAAAGTCTAGATTGATAAAAACAATTTGGATTTTTAAAGCTAAAGGTAAGGAAATAGTTATTAGCCCATAGCACCATTCAAAGACTTGATTACTTATAATGTATTTCTGTTTTTATGGTGCTCTGCAGTATCTGGATGCTCAATTAATGTTCAATGGTTAAAAGGAGAAAGAAGGAGTGAGAAAGCAATTATTTTGAAGGAATTGGTTCTCAATGTATAAATCTATTCAGATTAATCATTGATTATCTACAAGCTGAAAAAAAATACTGAGGTGGACATGTATTTAGCAAAGCTTTGTTCAAGAGAGATTAACACCTCATGAATATAGAAGAGCTCATCATATATTCCCTTTTCTGAACCAAAAGGGGATGTGGGAATCATGACTTTCTCAGGTTTTGAACCTGCTTTCCATGTGTAGAGATTATTCTTCCTGAAGCTTTGTTGAGGTTCATATTGCTGCTTATTACTGCTTGTAATCTCCATTTTACTATATGATTTTTTTTTTCTTTGAGGTGGAGTCTCATTCTGTCACCCATGTTGGAGTGCTGGAGTGCTATGATCTGATCTTGGCTCACTGCAGCCTCCACCTCCCGGGTACAAACAATTCTCCTGCCGCAGCCACCCAAGTAGCTGGGATTACAGGCATGAACCACCACACCTGGCTAATTTTTGTATTTTCAGTAGAGATGGGGTTTCACCATGTTGATCAGGCTGGTCTCAAACTCCCGACCTTAAGCATTCCGCCAGCCTCGGCCTCCCAGAGTGCTAGGATTACAGGCATGAGCCATCACACCTGGGCCTGTGAAAATATTTCTTACAATCTATCTCCATTTCCATGTGGGAACTAGGTTCCCTCATATTAGTGGAGATCCATAAATAGCTTAAAGGAGGTATATGAAATTCCTGTCATTGCTGTGAATGTGTGAGTCCTGTTAGGAATTTCAGCCTCTATGAATTTAGGAGCTTGACTTTCCTGCATTAATTTTTTTGGTGTTCCATTTATTTATTTTTGTATATGACAGTAATATGATAAGACTGATAAGACAGATCAAAAAAAGCAACTTTATATTCTACATAACATAGACTAAGGGAACATATCGCTGAGGGTATTTAGATAGACCGATATAAAGGAGTAGTATAAAGTTATCACTGTCTTTCATCAAGTAACAAGTTTATCAGTGATTTTTTTCATTGGATAGAAACAAGAATTAGTAAATTTTCCTAAAACTATATAATTACATTTTCTTTTCTAGAGAACAAAATATCTATGACTCAGATAAAGCATTGGGGTTGTATTTGTTTTGTATTACTCTCTAATAAATTACCACAAATTTAATGGATCAAAAAAAAAAAAAAAAAAACCCATGTGTTTACTATGTCAATTTCCATGGGTTAGAGGTACAGGTACAGCATGGCTAGACCCTGCTCAGAGTGTCTCACAAAACTAAAATTGAGGTATCAGCCAGCGTTGAGTTGTCGTCTGGTGATTGATGTCCTCTTCTAAGCTCAGTTAGGTTGTTGGAAGAATTCAGCTTCTTGCAGCTGTAGGACAAGGGTCCCTATTTTCTTACTGGCCAGCAGCCTGAGATTGCTCTCCAAACCTAGAGGCCATTCTCAGGTCCCAGCCCTGTAGCTTCCTCCTCAGAGAGTTCACGACATGACTGCTTTGTTCCAGGCCAACAGAAGAGCATCTTTGCTGCTTTGAATCTCTCTGACTTTTGAAAAATTCACCTCATTAGATCAGGCTCACCCAGGATAATTTGATGTAATTTTCATTACATCTAAGTCAACTGATTTGAGATATTAATTATATCTGCAAAATCTCTTCCAAACAGCAAAAAATAACATACTTCTGGGAATGAAACTACAGTGTATTCATATGACCCATACACACTCAGGGGGCGGGGATCACACAGAGCCTGAACACAGAGCAGGATTCTTGGGGGTCATCTGAGGATTCAGCATCTTATAGGGACCATGTAACTTTGGAAATAATTTGAAGTTAAAGAGAAAGAAAGAAGGAAGAAGTGAGAGAGGGAAGAATAGTAAAAATGTCCTATAGAAAAACATTGAATGTAAAGTTCCCATTTATTGTATAATATAAACGAATTAAATTATTAAGTTTTTTAGTGATATATATAAACATTACATATGAAAATTATGTATCTACACATTAAATACATTGTTTTCAATAAATCCTAATTACCTCTATAGGATAGATATTCTCATGCCAAATGACAAAATACTAGTGATTTTTGTTTACTTTTCTTGTGATGATGATTCAAATTTATTTTTGACAGAAAATTAGGTGTTTCATATTTCAAAAGATCAAGCACAGTTATGATAGAATGAAATTTTTCAGATTCTAGCCAGATAATTTATTTCAGCCTCATGTAGATGGTAGCAATGAAGAAATTATCTCCCCTAATTCTGAGAAAACATTTTTTTTCCTTATCGTATACTTAGTTTTGTAAACTCTTAGAGTTGATGCTTTCTTAAAATAACTAGTAACACAAACTATTTCAGTTAGTTAAATTTGCCACTTGATAATGTTAGTTGGATTTATTAACAGAACAATTACAATTTTCCTAAGCAGAGAAAATGTAAAAATTATTTAAGGATGAAAGTTTTAATATAGTAAAGTGTATTAAAATCCTAGGAGGAAAAGGGGACATGAAAACTTTCATATAACTTCTAAAAGAAACCCAAAATATAAATGGATTGGCATATAGCAAATACAGAGTTAATTTAATACAAAATGGTTCAGGAAAAAATTGAATTTTTATTGACATTGATTAGCGTGCTAGTTAGAATTATTATTCAACAATATAAAGAACAAGGGCATGATAACACACATTCTTAAAATTTTATTTTATATTTTCATAAAATGTATGACTCAACAAATTCTTAAAATTTAAATGCAAATTCAAAATATTATTTCAAAATTAAAAAAAAAAAAACTTGTTCAGACAGTAAATTTTCACTTATATCATTCCATGCTCCATTCCTTGCATCTTATTCAAATTCACATTTGAAGAGAGCAGTAACATTAAATTCATTACTTTTTCTTTGTTATGTGCCTTTTTAAGCTACTACATGTTGCCTGTTGCCATGATGTTTGCTTCTTCTGTTCAGCTGGGGGTGGCCAGGGGGTTAATTGTTCTCTTAGGGTTTTTGCCAAGATATTAGGGCGATAGACATGTTTAATATCTCTCCTGCTTTTGTGTGTGTGTGTGAAGAATAAATGGGTAAGCAAAAGAGCAATAATTTTTCCCTCCCCTTTCCCATTTTTGCTCAGCTGGCAGCAGAAGTTAATAGGGTTTCATTTTTATTTATACCAGCAATCTTGGCTTCATTAGCTTCACTCCCCACCCCAAATAAAGATAATATAGCTTTTTTCATCCCACCCTCATTATTTCTAAATGTCAAACTCATGATCCAAATGAAAATACCTTTATTTGAGAACTACAGGACAGTAAAGATAAAGTCACAGTACACTGACTTTGCTTGACTTGATACATTTAACTTCAACTTTATTTTACAAGTCTTGGAACAATGAAGTTCATATAGACTGAGAAAAAGAGAAGAAATTGATAAAATTCTTGAATTGGCTTTTTATTTGGTGTACATTTACATTTAAATAACAAAAATCATAGCATCAATGCATTTAATTATATAAGAATAAACATGATTGATTATATCATTTAAAGTTTTTGATCCATAAATATAACAGATGCAGATAATGCTTATATGCATAAAAATAAAAACTTTGTAAAATTTTGAATACTACTGGATAGTTGCAGAAATTTTGCAGTCTATTACAGATGTTTTATGTAACTACAAGCCTTATGTCTGTTAATAGTTGTGTTGGCTGGAAGGTAATCTATGCAAAGTATTTACTCCCTCAGGATTCATTTTCCTGACTTTGACTAAATTGAAACACTGATGGTTCAATGAGAGAATTAAAAAATATTCTAGTTCAGTGTGATAGTGTTACACTGGGTGATAAAAGCTTGCATATCAGATGACAGTGATTTACCAATGTAATAGTAATTAAAATAATTTTTAAGAAGAGAGTAAATAAATAGCAATGTTTTAAAGTCTTGAGGGGAAAGCTAGAAATAATGCAACACAAATATAGATTTGAGGTAACTGGCACTTACAAACATGGAGTCATAGTGTCTTCCAAATTAAATGCTAAGTCATTTCCTCAATGTTTTGAGGACCTGATCATTGAAAAACATGTGCATAATTGTCATCAAATATATAATTTGAATCTGTGTGTAGTTGAACAAGATAGAGGGTAATGAACTTTTGGTTCAGGAGGACAAGAAGTACCTTCAAGAAATGTATATAAATAAAAATAAATGTATATATTTGATAAGTATATATGATGATATAAATATAGGTAGGTATCTATCTTGCTGAACAGATAATTTTAAATATAAATATGTTTAATAAGGATATTGCTAAAATAAATGTTCATGCAAGGTAATTATAGAGCTGTGAAACAGTATTGTATTTAAGAAACAAGCCAAATTTTCACAATTTAGAGAAATATTACTCGACTAGTAAATAGGATCAGATGAGTTTCCAGATGTAGCAAATAGAAATACAATATGCCTAGTTAAATTAGATTTTCAGATAAATAATGGATATATGTATATATGTGTTTAAGTGTGTGTATTTATATGCATGCCCCAAATATTGCAACCCTAGCCCACTAAGAGTTATGTTAAACCCGTTTCAGGGTTTAGGAGCCAGGGCATGAAGTAGAGGGAAGCATATAAGAGGCACTTAATGAATTTAAAAAGCAAAAGCATATGCATCTTTAAAGACACTAACAGTAGTATGACTATTTATCCAACAATCACTGAACAAATATTCTTGAATTAAGTGCAAGATCCTTCTGAACAAAATAGACATAGTACTATCTCTTCTCCTGGAGATTATAGTCTGGTATGTATGGGGTAAAGACATTAAACATATAATAACCTCCCAAAATATAGAAAAATAGGAAATGTTAGTAACAACTATGAAGGTAAACTACAGTTTTATTAAAGAGGAAATTTCAAATTAGATCAAGCCCATCAGGAAAGACTTAAAAGTGACATTTAAGCTGGGACCCAAAGGAGCAAGAGTGGAAAATCATGATAAAAAAAAAAAAAAAAAAAGCCAAGAGAATATGGTGTCATGAAAACCAGGCGAGTATAGTATATTAAAAAGAGTGCGTTAAATGCTGCTTTAAAAAAGTTAAGTAGGTTAAGAATTGAGAAGTTTCCATTAGGTTTGGCAGTAAAGAAATCATTGATAACTTAAGCAAGAATAGTGTTGGAGCTAATACCAGACTGGAGTGAGATTTCTCTTCTTAATTTTTTCTAATTTATTAAGGAATTAATTTTATTTACTAAAATTCATATAATGTGTAATTTTTTAAAATGGGAATGAGAGGTTTTAAGGAAGCAGAATATATTGACAGCAATTAGAATGGTAAAAATGTTTGCTGCTGATTTTGACCATTAACCCATACTCCTCATTTCTGGTTGTGAATTTCCTGATAATAAAGCATTAATGTTAATAGCAACAAAAGGTCATAATGTAGTTATTCAGCACTGCTGGAATACAAAGATAGTGAAAACATGATACACATGATAATCCTAAAAAATAATCCGCCCATGTACTTAACATATAGTTCTTTTATATAGGAATTTCTAAACTAAAAAGCTACTATCATAATTGTTTATTCAGTGTACTAATCAAATATTTATGAGAGAATACTATGCTTCAGACACTGTGCATATGGATACTGTAGATGTGGATACTTCGAAAAAGAGAATTAAGAAGCTGGTCTTATCTTATAATTTTTATATAATATTCTTTACAAATATCAAGAGATAGAGAACCATTTTTGGAGAATATAGAAGTCGTAAATCAGGCATAGGTGAGATATAATTATAGTGTTGGTGCTAAGAGGAAAGTCACATTTTGGTCTCCTGTTAGCATCAATGAATAGTAGTAGTATGAGACTCTCCTGCAGAAGAGGAAATCTAAACAAGCAAAGAATTTTATGATAAAATTTAGGATGAGATTTTCAAATGGATTATTTTTCCCAAGAGTAGTTTGTTTTTGACAGGCACAGAGTGTTATTCCCTCTTTGCTCAGCAAATCTTCATGGCAACTGGGGGAGGACCTTTAAATGAGAATGTTAAGTGATACAGTATATTTGTCTATGTCTTTGGCGTAAATAAAACTGTTGGAGGAAAGTTATCTTCACCTTTCTGAAACTCTGTGAGATGTCTGGATTCCCAGACCTGACTGCTGCCATACCATTAGGTGACTGACACCTATACCTTATGTATGGGTCTGTGATTTTATACTTCTCTTTGTGGATCTGCCAAATGGCAAGCATAGCAATTTTTTAATGTAAATTTTGACAAAAACAACCTTGTTGCTAAAGAAATAGAATGCATATTGATGAAAGTTACATATTCATTTAATGCTTAGTAATTACATGAGTCTCTTGAGCATATGATCATTCATATTGATTCTAGCAGCTGACACTTAAATTACATTACAGATCTGTAGCCCCTGACCCTATCAACTCCAAGCAGTTTCATTTTAATGCTTAGGGTTATATATTGGCAACTGGAGACTGCCACTGAAAGACCACCCCCTGTTTCATGATCCATGGTTCAGAGTATGAGATACGATTACTCTTTCAGAAGTCTCCAGGTAGGGAGGTTGTGTTGAAGTCACCAATATATTGGGTTGGACAAAAAGTCAGGAATTGGATATTTAATATTTTACAAATAAATATGTGAAACACCTGCTAGATTTTCACATCCTTTTATAGAAGCTAGAGACCTCAAAAGTAGCAAAAATGAATATGATCATTGTCCTGAGGAGATCATAATGGAGAAGTGAGATATTAATTCGTCAATCACACATTAACAACAGGATAAGTACAGAGGTACATGAAGCAATGAAAGTTTATAACTGGGAGATATAGCTGGGTCAGAAAATTTCACCCCAGGAATATTATTTGACTGAACACTGAGGGATAAGGAAGGCTTAATTCAACATAGCAGGGAGGGAAGGACCTTCCAGCCAGGGGAAAATACGTGCAAAGACATTTTGGCAAATGGTTGGTCATTGTTAACGTATTGTCTGTTGCCATCTCAAGCAAGATGGGAACAAGGGATACACACAAGAAGTCAGCCCCTAGTATATATTATCTCAGGAATAAGAGGTCTTAGGAGAATGCTATATTCCTATTCGTTCCCTTCTGCTAAAACCATCAGAATTAACTCTTAGGCTGGGAAATAAAACCAAATCTCTGGTTTTTATAACGAGGTCAAAGCAATGCTGGGCATTCGGAATGGTGAATACAAAGCTTTTCCTTTGTGTATGCTTGTTTGTGTCCACTTGATAATGTATTTATGTGTTTAGATTTAAAATAGATCTTCCAGTCTCCTGTGACATTAATTTGTAGCAAATACGAAATTTATAGTAGGTGAAAGGGTACATATTTTGAGTATATAAGAAAATGAATACATATTCTTATATACTCAAAAATATTGATCCAGTTATAAAAGGAGAAAAAGATTTTACTGCAATTCTCATTGCCTGAGGACTTTGCATTTTGATAACTAAATTCTGTTTTGATAAGCAAGTTTCTTGATCTTTGAAATGCTACAAAAGTGATTTATTATCCAAAATTAAAACTATTTTCTTCATTCTGAAGGTACTGTGATAGTTGAAATAGGCTTTTTACTTCATTCACCATGGAAATTTCCTTCACCTCTGGCAACACTGATGAAAAATCCCATTTTTATTTTTTTTTGCAGGTTGATAAAAATACATTTTTTCATTCCTGAATTAAATGTTCTATAAAAATTAAAGCCTATTTTTGAAGTTATAAAACTGTCACTTTATAATAAAAGGTTGTTTTCACTGACAAAACCAGACGGTTTGTACAGGTTTCTGTTTTGCTCCTAAGAGTGTTTTGTGTTATCAACTTGGCCATGCACACAATTTACACTACTGTTTATCAGGTATAGGAGTAAAGAATATATAATTTCAGGGATGAATGATCAGGATATGGGGTGTGTGTGTGATATAGTTGTCCATTGGCTCTTTCTAGCTTCTAGGGAGGCTCAGTAAGGGGCAGAGGAATGCTGCAGACAGGGCTAGCATGAATAATATAATTCGATTTTTTATTTCCCACCCATTCTGAATTTAACTAACACAAGTGGGAGAAGGTCACCAAAAATTGGACTGTTTGGAATCACAATGTATCTTGTCAATCACAAGTGGAGGGAATTTCTTTAAAAATTTTTAGGTTTTTTCTGACATGCTTGTTTACAGTTTTTAAAGTGTTATGTGTGCATCAGAATTACAATATAAATGTGACATAGTCACCTATTTACTGATTGCTATGAGAAGACATTATAAAAACTTTACCCTACCATTTATAATTCATATGTATATACTTTTCAGAAATACAATAATGTTTAGAGGACAAAATAAGAAATGGTTTTAGTTCTACCATTTACCAATTGTTTAAAATCACAACTTCTTTGGGTCTCATTCTTTTCATTTTTAACATTAAGTAGTTAGATTGTAATCCTGTAAACTCTGACACTTCATGCTTTTATGATTCTACAAAATCTCTATTCTTTCCTTTCTGTAAATCAGGGGAGAAAATACGATTTTAAAACATTTTTGGCATCATAAAAAGGAATGCAATCTACAGGAATCATTGTGTGGTCCCTATAGATTTACGTTTGAGTGGTAAAAAAAATGGCATATATATTCAAGAGTAAAAGTTCTAGTACATATGGTGAACTTGTAAAACATCTTTTGAAATTTTAAAAACAGTAAACATGGTTATCTTTGGGAAATCTGAATATCCCCATTCTATATATTATGTGTAAATTAAGAAACATACATGAAACTCTCATCTTTTTGATGCACACAAACCTAGGTTACCAGGATAAATCCCATGATACTGATATGTGCCAGCATGAGCCACTGGCATCCTGTGAAGCTGTGCAGTCAACCTCGAGTGAAATATGAATACTATAGACTCGCTTTTGCCAATGTGAAATTCCTTATTTAACTAAAATGGAATGGCAATCTCTGGATTAATGATGAACACTGTTGAAGGCAATTAGCTGGTTGACTAACTCCAGGTTCACACATTATTAATTCTAGACATTCTCTCACAGGTTTAAATCTTATGAGAACATGGACTGACTTTGCCCTCTATTTTCTTATTGTATTACCATCTAGTCTTCCTTAAAAATAAGCAAGGATGCAGATGCAAACAAACAAACACACAAATAGACAGACAAAACAAAGGGATGAGTGTTGTAGCCAGGATGTTTTACTCTTTGAAGAATAGACTTAGGGAAATATTTATCTTTCTCATATAATATGGAAGGAATAAATTGCCTATAATTTTCTGAATAAGCCTCCTGATAGAAAAAATTTAATTTGTACTTCAGATATTATTCATTAAGGCCACACAGAACTGAAATTCTTACCAATTGAAACTCAAAGTTTATCCTGTAATTATGTACAACTTATAAAAAAGGTTTTATGCCAATATTTCTAAAGCAGCTCTCATTAGCAATGGAGGCTTTGAGGCTATAGTAAACAACTACTTCATTCTTCTTATGTTAAAATTCATAATAATGTCACATGATGTCACAGAAGCAAAAAGACAGTATTAGTTATTCAATAAATATACTTTTTTCTCATTTAATTTACAAATAGATACTGATCTTTTGGGTTGTCATGATATGTGCTGATTCAACATTTTGTCTTAAGATTTAAGTGCACCAGAAGAAATACTCACTTTATTGAACATTTATTATGTTCTAAGACCTAAGGGCTTAACACATATTATCTTGTTCAGTCATCACAAAAATCCTTGTAATCTCATTTTATAAATTAATATATGGAAGCTTAATTAAATTATAAAAATTATCTAGACTCAACAAAATAACCAGTATTTTACACTTGAATTTGAAACTAGTTCTTTATGATTCTGGAGCTTATGTTTTAATGGGTCTGTTTAAACTACCTCTGAATGTACTTGATGTGTTCTGACGACAATAGATTGTCACTGTGAGAAATTGAACCATTTCCTTCTTTTTCCTTTGGAAACTGATACTCAAAGATATGTTGTCTGCCTAGCCTTACCCTGGCTATCCTCTTGAGACATAGCTTCCTATATTAACAAATGATCTCCATGTCTGCTTCAAATTAAATTTTCTGCCCTTTTATTTTGGAAGAAAGTTTCATGTCTTATTTTTTCTCCTAAGTCTCTAATATAAAATGCTTTGCTCAATTAATATTTTTTGAATGAATGAACACATTTAACCTGAGTTTTAAGGGTTAAACCACATTTGAACTTGCAAAGATGTTGAGAAGCTTTGGTGGGTGATGACAGAAAGATATTGGAGACACATTTTACGTTTTAACTCTGATCAATTCCACTGAAGACCCTTTTATGGCTAGATAAATTGTGATATAGGGCTTGTACATTTTAGGCTGCTGCAAAATATGGCAAGTATCCATTGCCTTTTTCACTGTCAAAACAGCAGTCAATGAAAATTATATTCTATCATCCAAGCTAATAATAAAATTATATTTTAATTCTCCTCAAGTCATTGGTTGCTAATTGTCTGATGCTACCTTTCTCTTTATTGTGTGCTCAAGGCATTACAGACCAGATGCTTTGATCTGCAATCTTAACACATCCATGTGAAGGATATTGCAAGGAACGTTTAAAAATGAAGTGGGGAAATTTGTGCATAATTTATTTTTTAAACTATAGAATGGATATAAGATTATATTAGAGTGTACTCTTGCTCTCTTGCATTCTGAAGGCCAGGAATTACTGGTAGAGAGCTGAGAATTTTATAAATGCTGTGGGCCATGTCTGAGTGAGCCCAGGGGAACATGTTGTATATATAATATACTATGTTGTAGTGAGGAGAAAGTGAGAACCATTATGGTAGATACAGCTTCACAGGAAGAATAACAATCAATAGAAGTTTAACACCTGTATTTGATCTCATATTAACCTATTTTTTCTCTTTTTTTATGTACATTCAATTACTTAACTCTAGATGAAGATATTAATTCTCCTGATGGCATCGATCCTTCATAAGTCTATAATTCATAATATTAAAAACAGGTTACATTAATTGATTTTTGACACTTTTTGAATGAACTATAAGATCAAAAATCAATCCACTCTCTACATGGGTGTGACAATCTTGCATAAAGATGTAAAATCATTCTAAAGACAATTATCACATTATTAGTAAAAATACTTAAAATGTCATGATATGCATAAGATTAATATTTTAAATACATTTACTGTGTGTATATTTGATACATATTGCATTTTTTTTACATCTTTCATACATATTCATATGCATAAATAGGAAATAAATACTAATGGTTTCATTGGATCTTATGATAAGGATGTTGAAAGATTTACATCAATAAAAGAGGAAAAGATATTATACATAAAGATTATGAAATAATACTCATTGCTATATCTAAGATACATATATGATACAACTATAACATTCTTCGACAAATGATGTGGAAACTTACAACACAAGTATTTTGCCCATAACACCAGAGCAAATCATTTTTTTATTAACTGAGTTGAACTTTAAAATTATGTTATGACCAAAAATCAATAAAGAGAAACTGATTTAAGTTCATCCAAGTGTGAAGGGGTTTATTACCAGTGCTACATCACTCTAATGATGTTCTCTTAAAAATTTGTTTTTGTGATATATTGCATCTATTATTGCTAAAAGGATAAAACTGCAATGCAACCTTGGACATTAATAAATCAATTTAAGAAAAGTAGGCATATAGCCGAAGGAAAAGCAAAAATTCAGTATAGAGGTTTTAAATGTTAGATAATTATAATATATGCAAGCTATACTTGCATCAAATTGCTAGTAGGGATTTCCTTCACAAGATTTTTTTAGGAAAGTATTTTCCTTGTTAGTGACTTCACAGCTTGATAATAAGTAATATTTCTAAAGCTTGTTTTCCTTTTTAACCTTCAAGGTTGAAAATTACTGTAAAAACACAAAAACTAATGTTTTGTGAATTGAATTTCTGAAATTATTACTCTTAATGTTATTATTTCTATTCCATGCTATATAAAATATACCAGACTTTTGTTGAAACATTAAGAAATCATAACTCATTTTATACAATGCATTATCTAAAATTTGCACAATACACACAGCAAGAATTTTTGGGATGAAAAATGGCAATTTGAGCCTTTGACAAAGTGATTCTCTTAGACTTTTCAGCTTTTATCACTTTTCTCTAAATTTTTCAATGTACATAATTATATACTGATTGTTTTCCAAGAATATTTAATCTGTGACAAATATATATGATTTAATAGAATTTCTGTGATAAATTTGACTATTTGTTTCAAGTATCACATATGGACAGAAGATTGTTCAAATCCTAAACATACACTGCTGTGAATTTTCACAAAGGAGGCACTGTATATACGGTTATCACCTCCCAAATCAGGTGACAGGACATACAAGCACCTGTAAAGTCTCTCTTGCTTACTGCTCTTCATCTCAAAGTAATCAAAACCTGATTCCTTAACATCATAGGTTAACTTTGCCTGTTTTGGACTTTATATACAGGGATTCATAAAGTATGCATTTTTTTGTTTCTGGCTTCATGTAATTAATTTTATGTTCATGAGATTAAGTATCAGTATTTTAATCATTTTCCTTGATGTGTCGTATCATTTGTATGAATATACTGTAATCTATTTATAATTCTGCCATTAGTGAACATAGAGTTGTGTCTATTTAGGGGCTATTACAAACAGTAGAACTATGAACATTGTGTACATGTATTTTGGTGCCCACATATAGAATATTTCTGTTGGGGATTATATACAGAAGTGGAATTATTAAGTCATAAGTGTTACATATGATCAACTTTAGTTTATATTGCCAAAGCGTTTTCCAAAATGATTGTACAAATTTACACTTCCACCAGCAATGTATGGAAATTCCAGTTCTTGCTCTATGTTCTGTGCAATGCTTGATTTTGCCAGGTGTGTGATGGTATCTTATTGTGGTTTTAGATATATTTGTAAATGCATTTTCCTAATTATTAAGAAATCTAGAACTCTTTATGTAATTATGGACCTTGGAAATATAAATTTGCAATCTTCTAATGATGTCCATGAAGTATAAAAACTATTCACGATAATTTAGTCTATGTCCCAAAATATATTCTAAAACTGTGCTATCCAATAGAGTAGCCATTAGTTATATGTGGTTCTTTAAATTTAATTCATTTTAAATTAATTAAAAGTAAAAATTCAATTTCTCAATTGCACTAGACATATCTCAAGCATATGATAGCCACTGGTGCCTGTTGGTCACTCTGTTGGGCAGTGCAGATATAGAACATCTCCATTATCACAGGACGATGTATTGAATCATTCTATTAAGCAGCTTTAAAAAATTATTCCCATACCTATAAAAATTATGTGTTAATTTGAATATTTAATTTTAATGCCTTATTATATTTTGAAACTAGATAAAATGTAGCATGCAACCAATTGTGAGGATCAAGAATTAAAGGTCAGCATGAGGTGTTCTTGGATTCTGAACACCTCAACTGTAGTCCTAGCACTGTCCTTGCATGGCTTGGTGATTTAAGGAAAATCCTCAGTGTCAATCAACTTTGTATAACAAAGAAATTAACGTAGAAACAACAAAGAAATCTGAATTCTCTGAATTTTGATGAGCCACTCCCATTGCCTTTTGGCCTGAAAACCTTATTTGAAATTCTAAGGAATACAGCTAAAACTTGAAATAGAAAGCAATTAAATAGCCTATAGACCTTGCTAAGAGTGGTTATGGAGTTACTATATCAGGTAAGTTGGGGCCTGGTGATTATGCCCTTCACCCTGCTTTTAAAGAACCCTTGCCATTAGATCAGCAAAATTATTTTGACTGAAGAAATTGAATGAGTGCATTTATATTTGTATTTTTTCACAAAATTACTTTAACATTGTACTAATATCAATCACATAGGGAAATGTAAATATTTTCTAATATGTAGATCCTATGTCAGTACTTTGGGATGATGTGAGAGGTCTTAGACACTCATTCCAATATCTTTTAGCTGCTCCTATAAATGCATAAGATCTACATTAAAAACTGCTTTCATTACAAGCATAAAATTAAGACAACTTCCTGTTAAACTTGTATTCATTTCTAAGACAATAGTTCACCACTAAACCCTCCTATATAGAAACTGAAACTTCTCATTGTGGTTTTGATTTTTCATTTCTCTGATGATCAGTGATGTTGAGCTTTTTTTCATATATTTGTTGGCTGCATAAATGTCTTCTTCTGAGAAGTGTCTGTTCATATCTTTTTCCCACTTTCTGACGGGATTGTTTTTTCTTGTAAATTTGTTTAAGTTCTCTGTAAATTCTGGATATTATACCTTTGTCAAATAGGTAGGTTGCAAAAATTTTCTCCTATTTATAGGTTGCCTGTTCACTTGGATGATAGTTTCTTTTCTGTGCAGAAGCACTTTAGTTTAATTAGATCCCATTTGTCAATTTTGGTTTTTGTTGCAATTGATTTTGACATTTTTGTCATGAAGTTTTCGCCCATGTCTATGTCCTGAATGGTACTGTCTAGGTTTTTTCTAGAATTTTTATAGGTTTCTGCTTTTACAATTAAGTATTTAAACCATCTTGAGTTAATTTTTGTATAAGGTGAAAGGAAGGGTTCCGATTTCAGTTTTCTGTAGAGGGCTAGCCAGTTTTCCCAGCACCATTTATTGAATAGGAGATGCTTTCCCCATTGCTTGTTTTTGTCAGGTTTGTCAAAGATCAGATGGTTGTAGATGGGTAGTGTTATGTCTGAGGTCTCTGTTCTGCTCCATTGGTCTATATGTCTGTTTTGGTACCAGTACCATGCTGTCGTGATTACCGTAGCCTTGTAGTACAGTTTGAAGTCAGGTAGCCCAAAACCTCCAGCTTTGCTCTTTTGCATAGGATTTCTTGACTGTAGGGGTCTTTCTTTGATTCCATATGAAATTTAAAGTCCTTTTCTTTTTAATTATGTGAAGAATGTCAATGATAGTTTTATGTAAAGAGCATAGAGTCTATAAATTACTTTGGGCAGTATGGCCATTTTCATGATTTTGATTATTCCTGTCTATGAGGATAGAATATTTCTCCATTTGTCTATGTCCTTTCTTATTTCCTTGAGCAGTGGTTTGCAGTTATCCTTGAAGAGGTCCTTCATATCCTCTGTTAGCTGTATTCCTAGGTATTTTATTCTCTTTGTAGCAATTATAAATGGAAGTTCATTCATGATTTGACTCTTTGCTTGTCTATCTCGTGCCAGTTAGAGTGATAATTATTAAAAAGTCAGAAAACAATAGATAGTGGTAAGGCTGTGGGGAAATAGGAATGCTTTTACACTGTTGGTGGGAATGTAAATTAGTTCAACCACTGAGGAAGACAGTATGGTGATTCGTTAAGGATCTATGGAACCAAAAAAAGAGCCCAGATAGTCAATAGGTTCCTATGCAAAAACCTGGAGACATCATGCTACCTGACTTCAAACTATACTACAAAACTATAGTAACCAAAACAGCATAGTGCTGGTACCAAAACAGATAGATAGACGAATGGAACCAAACAGAGGCCTCAGAAAAAATGCCACACATATACAAGCATCTGATCTTTGACAAACCTGATGAAAGCAAGCAATGGGGAAAGGATTCCCTATTTAATAAATGATATTGGGGAAATTGGCTAGCCATATGCAGAAAACTGAAATTGGACTGCTTCCTTACACATTATACAAAAATTAAGTCAAGATGGATTAACGACTTAAATGCAAGGCCTAAAACCATAAAAACACTAGAAGAAAACCTAGGCAATGCCATTAAGGACATAGGCATGGACAAAGACTTTATGACTAAAACACCAAAAGCAATGGCAAGGAAAGCCAAAATTGACAAATGGGATCTAATTAAACTAAAGAGCCTTTGTACAGCAAAATAAACTATCAGAGTAAACAGGCACCTGCAGAATGGGAGAAAATTTTTGCAATCTGTCTGTCTGCCAGTCAAAGAGCTAATATCCAGAATCTACAAAGAACTTAAACAAATTTACAGGAAAAAACAACCCCATCAAAAATGGACAAAGGATATGAACAGACACTTCTCAAAAGAAGACATTTATGCAGCCAGCAAAAATATGAAAAAAAAAAGCTCATCATCACTGGTCATTAGAGAAATGCAAATCAAAACCACAATGAGATACCATCTCATGCCAGTTAGAATGGCAATCATTAAAAAGTCAGGAAACAACAGATGCTGGAGAGGATGTGGAGAAATACGAATGCTTTTTACACTGTTGGTGGGAGTGTAAATTAGTTCAACCATTTTGGAAGTCAGTGTGGCAATTCCTCAAGGATCTAGAACCAGAAATACCATTTGACCCAGCAATCCCATTACTGGGTATATGCCCAAAGAAGTATAAATCATTCTACTGTGAAGACACATGCACACGTATGTTTATTGCAGCACTATTAAAGTAGTAAAGACATGGAGCCAACCCAAATGCCCATCAATGATAGACTGGGTAAAGAAAATGTGGTACATATACAGCATGGAATACTATGTTGCCATAAAAAGAAATGAGATCATGTCCTTTGCAGGGACATGGATGAAGCTGGAAGCCATCATCAGCAAACTAACACAGGAACAGAAAACCAAACACCGTATGTTCTTACTTGTAAGTGAGAGTTGAACACTGAGAACACACAGACACTGAGAACACACAGACAGAGAGAGCGAAACAACACACACCAGGGCCTGCTGGGGTGTGAAGGGGGGTGGGAGGGAACTTAGAGGACTGGTCAATAGGCACAGCAAACCACCATGGCACACGTATATCTATGTAACAATAGGTATACATGTATCCTATATGTATACAACTCTATACACATATCCAGTTTTGTTTTTTTTAGAAGAAATTTTTTAGAAAAGAAAGAAATTGAAACTTCTGCTGTTTAGACTTTGGGTCTCTCTCACAAGTAGGTTTTTTTACTTCATTCACTAAATGAATTATAACTATTGTATTACAAAGTGTAGACTACATGTCTAGCTCAGAGCTAAACAGTGAGGACACAGCAATCAGGAAAATAGTCTTATAGTCTTTCAGAGAAGGCTGATATTAATTGCAACCTTCAAAGTTGAGTTGTTTGCAGCACAGGTGCTACGTGGATGTTATCAGAAGCCTACGTATGTATGTGTGTGGTGTGTGTTCACGCATATGTGTGTGTTCTCTCCAGAAAGTGTTTTCAGTAGATGTATTTAAATGGAAACTGGAGGGATGAGTGGAAGTCAGGTAAAGACTGAGAATCAGAGACACTCATGGAAGCTACAGTAGTGCAAGCATTAGATGATGGTAGCCTGGAGTGACACAGTGGAAAAGTAAGTGAATGGATGCAGAGATGTTTACTATGTAGAGTTTATAGCACTAGTGAGTAATTAATGTGGGGACTGAGAGAAAAATCAAGGATGACCATCGGCTTACTGTGTTGGAAAACAGAATGGATACAGATGCCAGTTATGTATACAAGGAGTGCATAATGAAAAACAAGCACAAATGCAAAGGCAGAGGAGATATAATGGACTTTGGTTTGAGCATGAGAGAGAGAGAGAGATGCCAAGTGAGAATGTTCTACAGACTAGGAAATATAAATTGTGAATTCAGCAATATTGTCTAGGTTGGAGATATAGAACAGAGAGGCTGCAATACATTAAAAATAAATAAAACCATGACATCAGTCAGAGAGCATTTCTAGAATAAACAGAAGAGAAAACCTAGAGCAGAAATTGAGGATTAGGGGGTGAAGAGAAAACTTGTAATCAAAATATCCATTATCTGGCTTTCAATTCTCTTGTTTCATGAAAAAGCAGGCATCAAAATGACAGCAACATTTCACTAATCAGTGATAATTAATAATTTTTCTGCTTTCAAATCACACCTGTTGTCTGTCCCTATCCACTCAATCCACTTTTGGATCATCTGTCTCTCTGATTGATGGATATCATAAACTAGATAGTGTAAATAAAATATTAAGTAACCACAAAATGAAACTGAAAATCTTACAGGAGACAGAGGATTTCTTGAAGCCAGTAAACATGGTATTAGGAAATTTCAAGAATCACAGGCAAAGCCTCTGACAAGTGAGACTCTTTAGTTACCCTCATTTTTTTCTGTTATTTAGTCTTTATTTTAGTTTCATTACTTTTAAATGTAGTTTTCAAAGAGCTCCTTTATTGTTTCTAAATTAACATACTATCAGATCATATGGGAAATTGTTCATTGTACTTAGAAGATAAATTCTAAATTCTTTTTTTTTTTTTTCACTAGCTTTGCTGCTCTTTCTCTTTTCTTGGTTCTTAATTTCCTACTTTCATTTCTTTTATCTCTCATCACTTTCTGCATATCTGTGCACAACGTGATGTTATGATAGGTTATTTGATGAGATTAGGCCTCAAGCTCCCAAGAGTGTCCAGTATGTCTTTTTAGCCGGAGGCTAAATGACCTTTCTGAGCAAGTTACCTTTTCCATGCTGACTTTCCTACCTCTTTTAGCTCCATGTCCACAATCTGATTCAGCTGGAAAATCATGTAGGTCAGTTAAGCAAGTGACAAAGAAATAGGCTGACTGGTTTGGATGAGGAGAGGGTGTCTTTTCTCTACTCTGGACTATTGGATGGGAAAAAACACACATATTGCCCCATGAAACTCTTTTACCACATTTTAGTTTCCCTAAAAGATAACATTGTGCAATCCGTATGGCAAACTTTATTATTATTCTTAAAAATCATATATATTGAAAACCAGCCTTGGATTAGTGCCCCATCCTCATGACCTCATTTAATCTTATTTCCCTCCTTATGGACCGTATTTCCAAATGTAGTCACACTAAGAGTTGGGGCTTCAACATATGAATTTTAGGGGAACACTATTCCATTCATAACACTGCTAATAAGCGAAAAGCTGAGAATTTTAACCCAAGTAGTCACATGACTAGTAGATACTCTCTCAACCTCTAGTCTCTGGTGCATCACTGAAAGTAGATGAGCAAAATGTACCCACTGTGGAATGTCAGGAGTATATCATGAGATCAGGATTTTCACTGCAGTAGTAGAACAAACAAAAGTAATGTTAAAATTGAGGGGAATATGTTTTCAGATTAGCCATTTTGATAATAACCTTGTAACTTAATTTCTTTGCCTATCAAAAAAGAGCATATATACACTGAGATGAAAAAAGTAATATGCATTTAAAAATGGCTGTGATTAATGTCTTACTATTCAGTTCTATATTGCTATTAAGTAAGGAGACTGTTTCATATGCAGCAAATTAAGTTATGGAGAGTTCATCTAACTTGGACATTTCAAGTGTCTGACATTAATTTTATTTCCATAGAAAGGATTATGAGTCTTCATGTGAAGAAATTATGAGGTCAGAAAGTCTCTAATATAGCACAGATGCTATCAAAGTTGAGAAAATGGAAAGGTCTACATCTTTTCTTGTATGTTCTGAGATACAAGCTGATTTAAGTTTTATCAAATAAAATACATAGAAGATAAATCGGGAGAGCATTTTTCTCAGTTTAAAAGATTTTTGGAAACTCTGAATAGTTTCCTTAAAGTATAAAATAATAAAAAAAAGAAGACAGATCCTTAAGCTATATATTTAATTACTTATACAGAGTTATTTTTCATTTAGTTGAAAGTATGGGCCGGGCACGGTGGCTCAAGCCTGTAATCCCAGCACTTTGGGAGGCCAAGACAGGCGGATCACGAGGTCAGGAGATCAAGACCATCCTGGCTAACATGGTGAAACCCTATCTCTACTAAAAAATACAAAAAACTAGCTGGGCGAGGTGCCGGGCGCCTGTAGTCCCAGCTACTCGGGAGGCTGAGGCAGGAGAATGGCTTGAACCCGGGAGGCGGAGCTTGCAGTGGGCTGAGATCCAGCCACTGCACTCCAGCCTGGGCGACAGAGCGAGACTCCGTCTCAAAAAAAAAAAAAAAAAAAAAAGTATGGAATAAAGGGTTTAGATACATTCTTTGCCTTGAATGATCTGGTGTCTATTTAAGGCCGGAAGTGTTACAGGATTGTTTAAATTGACATAATTGTTATTGGCATACTTTGGCAGTTTCTCCTTCCCTAACAAATTCAGCAAGCACTAAAGCTTGTCTTCTTCATGTTTTGAATTCCCACTGCCTCCAACCACCTATTAACATCCTCAAGATCTTCACTTTAAATCCATCATTATTATGTTGCAATTCAAGACTAATGAAGTTTCTTCCCTATCATCATAATTCTTTTCCTCTGGCTCTAAATTCTCAGTTGTGTCCTATTCCAATATAATCTCTTGCCTTAGCCCTTTTTATGTATTTCAAGCTTTGTCTCTCTTTTATCAAGGACTCTTTCCTTTCATGGAACCTTTCTTCAAGACAGACAAGTATATTATATAACATGGTATAGTAGTATATACTAAGAAGAACAAATAATGAGAGAAGAAGGATATAGGTTGAAATTTTATGGGCATGTGGAAAGCTTCATTGGGAAAGTAAATTGTTAGTAAAAACCTAAAGCAATAAAAGGCATTAACCTTGCAAGAGTAAGAGGGAAGCACAGTCCAAGGCAAACAAGACCCTAAGGCAGAAGTACTCCTGGCACAAACAAGTGACTAATCCTCAATTAGTTCATTTTTCTCCTTCAAGCTTTATAGATATTCCTTAAATAAAGTGATATAACTCCAAAGGTAAATAGATTATACAGAAATACAAAAGCAGGTATTTAAAGTCTTTGTTCAGTAGCTGTTTTTTATGTATTACAATAACATACATTAACCTCTGAGAGTCAGTTTTTAAAAAGTATATGACTTTAATTAGTACAATTTATTTCACTCTTTTTTCTAATTATTGAATTTAATACAAATTTAAAAATTGCAGAAACTCATATAATTTTTAGAAAAGAATGGCAGTATGGAAGACAGGAACTCATACTTAATTATATAATAAAAAATTAGGTCATAGTCTATAAACTCTTTAAGTAAATGACCTACTATAAAACAGGTAAAATTCTATCCTTTTAAAAGAAGAGGACATTAGATGTAGAGAGTTCAAATATCTTGCCTAGAATTAGAAAAGTAATATATTGTAAGCCTAACACTGTCGTATTATATAGATTATGCAGTTCAAAATTATGCAATTTGTTTATGACATTATACATAAGCAATGCTATTCCAAATAAACCCTAACAAATTTTCACTGCTTATACTTGTTCTTGATATATTGTATTTAATGTAAGATTGAATAACATTAACTAATTTAGATCAGACTCTACTTCAGTTGAAATAAAGCTTCACAGCTCTTTGAGTTAACTGTTAATATGTTGTATAGCACATGGTGACAGACAAATTAATTCTCCTTCTCTCATATATTATCATATAAAAACAGACACTATTGCTTGCAAATACATAGGATTATTTACTGGAAAACAGACAGATAATTCCATTAGTTGAAAATCCTTTTTAATATAAATTATGATCAACTATCATTACTTATATTGACTCCACTTTCTTATCTCTTTAATGTGACTGAACTGGCTACATTTCTTATTCTACCTGTTACCACAGGATTTTTTTAATGAGGCTCCTTTATCCTTAATAAAAAGTTTTCATTGTACCATCACTGATCATTTATGATTACTTTGAACAAAAACAAAATGAAATAATTTGAGGAGATGACTTTTCTGGAATATGTTTATACACAATTTCAGTTTAGGAATTCATGCTCTATAAGCATTTATAAACGTCACTCTACTTAATTGTGCTTACAAAAAGCTCATCAAAAGTGTGTGTTTTTTTTTTTTAATTTCTCAGAAAACAACATGGTAAATTGCAATCCATAAAGTTAATGATCATGCTACTTATGGTTCCTTAAAATTATGAGTAAAAGAAACATTTAAGAATAGAACAGACTGAGACAGTGTATAGTGCTTATGAACCAAAAGTGTCATTAGATCTAAGCTATCCCTAATTTTTTATCTTTAATAAATTCAATTTATAATAACAATAATGAGATTTTAAATAAAAGGCTCACTGTGAAATACATGCATTACATCATTTAATCCCATGCAATAGTAACCAATCCCATGCAATAGTAACCAACACTAAAACATTTTACAAATGTAACTACATGATTTGCTTAAGGTCAGGGAGCTAGAAGGGGAATCCTAGGATTTGATCCCAGATAACCTGATTCTAGTGATATTACTTTTTCAAACATGATTTGACTGCCTCCAAGTAGCACCCTCCCCAGCTTGTGTCAGATCCTGTGTTAGGGGCTGAGGTTACAGTGGTATACAGGATAGCTGTGAGGTAGCTGTTCGTGGCTATGCCTGAGGGTCTGTAACCATGAAACAGGTCAGTAGAACCAGGGCCATATAAAAACTGAGTGAACTTGCAAATCTTTATTCGTTCCCTGCTAATACCAACACAAATTATGATAAATCAGAACCACTAATTATAAAGATATAAATTAAAATATTGTAGGTATTATAAGGACTCACAAGAGGAAATCCTCTCCCCCGTGTTGGGCTACTTGAAGAAACCAAAATAGCTTTACTTTTTGGATGTTAGGATTACTACTCAGAAAACTCTTTAACAAAGGCATCTGACATCAGATTGAAATGGTACTTTACCAAATCAGTTTTCAGAAACTTCTAACCACATATTTTGCTTTTAAAACATGATTCGTTATGCCCTGTGAGTAAATTTTAAAAATTCCAATTTCTCTCTATGATTTACCTAAGTAAATCTTACTTATATAGCTTACTTCTATAAGACTCTACTACAGGTAAAAGATGGTGTATTCGTTATTGTTGATATGTAACAATGCCTATGACAAATAAAGATAGGGTATTTAATAATTGAATGGAGTCAGTTTGTAGGCATCAATTTTAATTTTAATATTTGAGGACTTTTTGGAATTCAGAAAGTAAATGCCATGATTTTCACTAATAGAGTAAAAATTATTTTTTAAAGTATAATTTTCTTTAAAATGGTTTATATATTATGTCATGAAATGACCTTTTGTTGTTTATGGAGGAAAGTATAGAAATTTATAATACCTAGTGCTTTTGCTTTTTTCTACTTTGGCTAGAAACAAAAATAGAAATAAAACTATGGAGACTTGGTGGGACCAACATAGTGAAACCCCGTCTCTACTAAAAGTGCAAAAATTGGCTGGTGTGGTGGCACATACCTGCAATTCTAGCTACTTGGGAGGCTGAAGTGGGAGGATCGCTTGAACCCAGGAGGCAGAGGCTTGAATGAGCAGAGATTGTGCCACTGCACTCCAGCCTGGGTGACAGAGCAGGACTCTGTCTCAAAAAAAAAAAAAAAAAAAAAAAAAAAAAATCTATCTATCCATCCATCCATCCATCCATCCATCCATCCATCCATCCATCTATCTGGAAGTTGGCCAGGCACAGTGGCTCATGCCTGCAATTCTAGCATTTTGGGAGGCCGAAATTGGGTGCATCACCTGAGGTTGGGAGTTCGAGACCAACCTGACCAATATGGAGAAACCCTGTCTCTACTAAAAATACAAAACGAGCCAGGCGTGGTGGCGCATGCCTGTAATCCAGCTACTAGGGAGGCTGAGGCAGGAGAATCGCTTGAACCCGAGAGGCAGAGGTTGCGGTGAGATGAGATCGCGCCATTTTACTCCAACCTGGGCAACAAGAGCAAAACTACGTCTTAAAAAAAAAAAAAAAAAAAAAAAAAAAAAAAAAAAGTTTTCAAATAAATACTATATTTTGGGAGACAAAGATTTAGAACTGTGTTCCAACTTGATGTTAATGTTATTTCTGGAAGACAATCACAAACACTGTTTTTTGTTTTTTCCAGGGGACAGAGTCTCACTCTGTCACTCAGGCTGGAGTGCAATGGCACAATCTCGACTCACTGCAACCTCTGCCACCCAGGGTCATGCGATTCTTGTGCCTCCTCCTCTTGAGTAGTGGGACTAAAGGCATGCACGACGACGCCAGCTAATTTTTGTATTTTTAAGTAGAGATGGGGTTCCACCATGTTGCCCAGGCTTATTTCGAACTCCTGGTCTCAAATGATCTGCCTGTCTTGGCCTCCTAAAGTGCTGGGATTATAGGTGTGAACTGCTGCGCCTGGCCCACAAATACTGATATTTTAAGAAATCAAAATTTCGCAGTTCATTATCCATGTGCAAACAGAATGAAAACAAAAAAGACACATTAAGTTTAAAAACAAAATAATATTTTGTAAAGTGTTTTTTCAGGAAATGGAAAAATAAACAGAGTCTTTTGCCTCATTGAAAGACCAATTTCCAATTAGCAATGTGCGAAATAATTTACTGTAGCAATAATAGAATCATTAGCAAGTGGAGGACAAAATGCTCTGAGAATCAGAATTTTGAAAACTAAAATCAACCACTTATTTTATAAATAGAGAAAAAATATATCTGAATAATTTTACAGACTGCTTACCATATGCAATATTTAAATTAAAATGATTTAATGCTTTAGGTTGATAATCTTTATAATTTTAGAACATTCATGCATGTTTGGCTAACTTTTGACAAATCAAATAATGTGTAAAAATAAGGGATGAACAATACAGCAAATAACCTTTCAGTCATGTGACTTAGTATGTGACTGTCAGGGGTCATTTACCTAGAAACAAAGTTAAAAAGAGGATCTTCATTTTTTTATCTCCCAGTGTCAGGCAGGATGGAAGATGAAAGCAATGGTATTATCTTTGTGCCACCTGAAAGGTAAGTAAAGTTGAGAAACAGCTCAGTGGTTGATTAGTGACTTATTACCTTCTTCCAAAAAGATATGAAGTGGACAAAGATTGAATTAAAAAATGTTTGTTCAGGCTTGGAGATTTTAGCAAGGATTTTAATTACTAGTTTGTCATTTTTATGAGTATTGATATGGTGGTCTGTGATGCCAAAATATGCACAAATATCTTATTTTCCAAAGTATAGAATGGTTCTTTAAAAAGTTGTTCAGATCATGTCATTCTTATTTTCAAAACTTTCCCAGTGCCTTCCCATCTTTTACACTGTAAAAGCCAAAATCTGGATAATGGCCTGAAAGTTCTACATGTCCTGGGCCTTCATTGTGTCTTGAGCTCATCTCTTATTACTCTGCCTTCTCCTTCACTCACCTTCAGCTACATCAGCCTCATCATTGTCTCTTGAACCGGTCAGGCATGTATCTGCCTTAGGATCTTCTTTTGCTCTTTTCTCTGCTTGCATTGTGCTTTCCACTTACACCTGTATAGCTAATCTCTTCCCGGGTTTTAGGTTTTTACTCAAAAGCCACTTTCCAGGAGAGCCTTCCATGTGCTATCTTATCTAGAATTTCAACTCGTGTATCTCTTCTCCCATTTGTTCTCCTTATTACATGTCACTATAACATACTGTACAATGTCCATGTTTATTTTTATTTCTAGTTGATCCCCCTAAATGTAAGCTCTCAAAGAGGACAGATTTCTGACTCTTGTTCACTTTTGTATCTTCTATGCCTAGCACATTGTAGGTGTTCAATTAATATATATATATATAAACAAAATAATTTATATAACTATATATTACATAAATGTATAGTGTTATTATGGTCTTATTATTAATGTAATACTATTAATATAATTAGCTGACATGTAAAAATTTTTTACCAGAAACTAGTATACATAAAACTAATAGTTTTTATTGATTTTTTTCTCAACAGTCATTTATTTTGGTTAAAAAATACATGGTTGCTTTATGTTTCAGAATCATATTTCTTACAGTGATCAATCTTTCCTGGATTGAGGTTTTATTTCTTTGGATTAATTAGTGAAGTCAGACTTTTTAATACTGCCCCATTAGATTAATCTGTATTGTATCATTAAGATAAACTTAATGCATATATTTAAATATTTTGGGCTACATGTGTTGGCTCATGACTGTAATTCCAGCACTTTGGGAGGCTTGGGTGGGAGGACTGCTTGAACCTAGGGTTTCAAGACCAGCTTGGGCAATATAGTGATACCCCTGTCTCTACAAAAAATACCCAGACATGGTGGCATATGCCTGAAGTCCCAGCTACTTGGGAAACTGAGGCAGGAGGATCACTTGAGCCCAGGAGGTCATGGATGCATGGATCTGTGATCGCACCACTGCATTCCAGCCTGGGAGACAGTGAGACCCTATCTCAAAAATAAAAATAAAAATAATAAACAATAAATATTTCACATCAAAACAAATTCTCAGTGCCTATGTATGCCGCCTGATACACAGTAGGTCCTCAATAAATGCTTACTGAAAGAATGAACATAGAAATTATGAATATGCACTATTGATAAAACCAAAGAAAGTTACTATCACTTATAAAATTTAGCACCACCATTTTAAATAAAATTAAATATCTATTTAAATTAAGGGAGAGAGAATTATGTTTTGCTTAAATGAATTTGTCACATTTTAAATGCAATCCATACTACAAACCTAGCTTTGTAACCAAATTGGTATTTATTGAGCAAACATTTTATGAATGTTGCTATTATTGCTCAGAATACAGAATGAATAAGGTAAAGTCCTTCTCACTGCGATCTTTCTCTCTTCAACCTCACAATTTTTCTTCCTCATACACACACATACTCATACATAAGTGCCAACAAAGCAAAAGGAATAATAGTAGGGCTATATGACTAAACTTTTGGCAGTCATGACAGTTCCACAAGAGAGACAACACTCAAAGAATTGATAGTCTACTTAATAAGCCACTGCTTTCTAGACAGCAAGCCATAACTGCAGAGAAGCAGACCAGTTAAGAGATGCAAGTTGGTCTAGTATAGTCTCCAGAGAGGACAGAATGAAGAATGGACCAAAAAAAAACAATTTCCTTTAGAATAAAATATAGGACATGTTTCAGTAATTCCAACATACCTTTTAAATGAAGGAAATATTTTGACATAGTTATATTCTGAATGAAGAACTTTTAAAGAACATTAGAGAAAAAAATTAGTTAAGAGTCTTACATTTTTCTCATCATTTCTGAAAATATTTATTGATTAAAGTAAGCAGTGAAAAAAATAAAATCCACCCAGGATCCATCTTATTATAACAGTCCAGAATACCATCCTGAGAATGACAGGATCCACTAACAGGTGAATCCACTGGAGAGCTGTTTGGAATCAGTGCTAAAGAAAACATTCCAAAACTCTGTTAAAATATAACAATATATTTTGAGTGGATTTCATGTACTATAAAGAGGAAAACATCATGCTCCACTGGTTTTTATGTGTTCTTAAAGGTGATTTAACATAGTTATGGTTGCATGCTAATATGTTCATAAGATGGATGGAAAATAATCAACAAATATAGGGTAATTAAGCATCAGGCTAAGTTATAAAAGAAGGAAAACTTGGATAATTAAATTTTAAATGTACTTTCTTAGTATCTAATTGACTAATTCTTAAAAAAATAGAAATGTAATATGTATTCATCTGAATTTTTGTTGGTTTTTTTTCAACTTGGATTTAAAGGAGTAGACATTCATGCAAATTCTTCCTGGAAATGTTTTTCACAAGTGTTACTTTCAAACTCAGAAGCAGGCACTACCCTACTGACTAACTGATTCCTCAGGCAAGGTTTACAAATTCACTCTGGTGTAGACCATATTTAACACTTTCTAATTATAAGTATGTGGAATGCTAATTAATTGGTTGTGTGATACTAATTAGTTAGCACCTCCCCCAATTGTCTTAAGTGAAAATATTTCCTTTTGGATTTTCCTACAGAGGAAATGTGATATTCTCTATTAGAAAAAGAGTATCAATAAATAACAATCATTTTTGAATTTTGTTTGCTTCTCATGCCAGCAAACTCTCTTACACTTTTTGACTCACAAGTATTGCAAAATTGCTATCCAGTTGGCCTACTGTAGCAGTACTTTTATATTTACATGACAAAACACATTTAAGCCATACAGTATTCCAAGTTCTTTACAGTTATTATCTAGTTTAATCCTTATAATAAATCTACGATGTAAGTACTATGAGTGCTTAACTTTAATTAATACAGCTTTCCTACTACTGTAATGAAGCTTATTTATACTGTAAATAAAAATAACCAATAGTCCTCTGGATAGCTTTTCATTTTTAATTTCTGAAAAATTTTACAAGATAAATCTTTGCTCTAAAGATGTATTTATAACTGTTAGGAAAAACTATTACACAGTCTTTATTATTGAGATTGTAGTTTACATATATAACCTTTCCTATTTGTCTACACATTCCTTTTCCCTTATATTCCTTTATATGATTGTTTGCTTCTGAGTATTATATAGGTGGGGTCATCTCCTCAAGGTAGAATGATGTTAAATAGAACCTTCCTACTTTATGTTGTCTGGATGAAGGGGGTCTTAGTTATATGGAGACCATTACTGATTTGTGAGGTGAAATTAATGTCTATAATTACCAGCTGCCATGACCTTTGACATACTTTTAAACAAGAAGAATCTAGATAGCTGAGGACTTTCAGTAAACTTTTTGCTTTGTTAAAAATTCTTTAGTTCTAGTTACCTAGTACCATAACATGTCTGCATACAGTTTAACTTCATGAATTACTATTTAGCTATGTGCTTGTTGTCCACTAATATCTTTTCTTTTTTTTTTTTTTTTTGGAGACGGAGTCTCGCTCTGTCGCCCAGGCTGGAGTGCAGTGGCCGGATCTCGGCTCACTGCAAGCTCCGCCCCCTGGGTTTACGCCATTCTACTGCCTCAGCCTCCCGAGTAGCTGGGACTACAGGCGCCCGCCACCTCGCCCGGCTACTTTTTTGTATTTTTTAGTAGAGACGGGGTTTCACCGTATTAGCCAGGATGGTCTCGATCTCCTGACCTCGTGATCCGCCCGTCTCGGCCTCCCAAAGTGCTGGGATTACAGGCTTGAGCCACCGCGCCCAGCCCACTAATATCTTTTCATACTTCAGTGACCTGACTTCATGCTAGGGACATAGGTCAGATTGGCAGTCAATGAATTCTGATTGGTTCATTGGCTGTCCCTGGAGTCCTTCAGACCAGAGAATTGTTTTTATTTTTTTTAAATATGAGTTGGATATTGTGAATTGCTCACCTCTAATAAATTAAAAAATTAGTAATTCTGGTGAATATTTTCATGAGCAGATTTAAGTAGTGAGGAAACATAGAAGTCTGAAGTATAGCTGCTTACTCAGATAAAGCTGGTCTCAAGATAAGACTCTATAATGCATTATAACCTTAAGAATACTCATTCATGATAAACTGACAGCTTAAGAAAGACCTCTAGCCTGAGTAATTTGGTTTAGAGTCTCCTTCCTCTGCAGCCATAAGTTCTGGAGACCTCAAAGTTTGTTCTTGTATCTTCTACAAATTGTGATATAATTTATGAGGTAATAGTTATGTTCTGGGGATCCAGGTAGTTTGTTCATAAAATGTTTACAGTCTCTAATGAGGTTCACTCCCTCTTCCATTCATTCAAATTATAAGAAGCTGCTACTATTACCTTAATGTAATAGAAACTGTACAATACAATAGAAGTGAAAAAGATAAATAGAACAATATGTAAGAAAGTAAACATGTTAAAATACTTATCTGTGATTGGTAGCAAGCTAATGGTTGTAAATAGTTTGGGGTCCCTGTACAATGTAAAATTATAAATATATTTTCTAACACCTATTGGTGAGAATGTGCATTCTCACTGAAGCACTTGTGCATTGTAATTGGGGATTTAAAATGATACAACCACTGTGGAAGGCAGTATGGTGATTCCACACACACACACACAAAATTAAACATAGAATTACCGTAATTCCACTTCTATTTCAAGAGTGTTGAAAGTGGAGACTCGAACAGATATTTGTGAATTAATGTTCATAGCGGCATTGTTCATAATAGTCAAAAGGCAGAAACAATCCCAATAAACATCAACAGATGAAGGGATAAAAAATGTGGTATAGGCCGGGCACGGTGGTTCATGTCTATAATCCCAGCCTTTGGGAGGCTGAGGTGGGCAGATCACATGAAGTCAGGAGTTTGAGACCAGCCTGGCCAACATGGTAAAACCTCATCTCTACTAAAAAATAAAATAAAATAAAACAAATAAAAAAATAAAAACAAGGGCAGGGTGGTATACACCTGTAATCCTGACTGGGGCTGAGCCGGGAGAATCGCTTGAACCTCGGAGGCAGAGGTTGTAAGGAGCTGAGATCCCACCACTGCACTCCAGCCTGGGCAACAGAGCAAAACTCCAGCTAAAAACTATATACATACATATATATATATATGTGTATATATATATATATATATATGGCAGATACAGTATAATATTATTCAGCCTGAATAAGGATTGAATTCTAACACATTTTACAATATGATTGACCATTTATGACATAAGCCAGTCACAAAAGGAGAAATATTATTACATGATTTCACTTGTATGAGGTTACCTGGAATAATTTAGTCACATTCATAAAGACATAATAGAATAGTGGTTGTCAGGGGCTAACTCAAAACTAAATTTTAAGTGATTACTAAACAGCAATTACATTCGGATAGAATCACTTCAGTGTAGGTTGCCTCAATACATTTTTTTTTTTTTTTGAGACGGAGTCTTGCTCTGCCGCCCAGGCTGGAGTGCAGTGGCCGGCTCTCAGCTCACTGCAAGCTCCGCCTCCCGGGTTCACGCCATTCTCCTGTCTCAGCCTCCCGAGTAGCTGGGACTACAGGCGCCCGCCTCGTCGCCCGGCTAGTTTTTTGTATTTTTTAGTAGAGACGGGGTTTCACCGTATTAGCCAGGATGGTCTCGATCTCCTGACCTCGTGATCCGCCCGACTCGGCCTCCCAAAGTGCTGGGATTACAGGCTTGAGCCACCGCGCCCGGCCACTACTATAATTATTAATTTGGGCACTTATGAGAGTTTGAATTTAGGATGAAACCATACTGTTTCATTTAAGGTATAGTGAAAGGAATCGCTTAAATTGATGTAAATTATGTCAGATCAGTAAACAGTACTATTCCATCGGGTTTAGTACTTTCATAAGATTTCTGCTTCTTTCCTTACCTCCTGTACAATATAGAATTATATTGCATCATTTAGAATTTTCAATCTAAATTACTTTATTATTATAAATTACAGCTGACCTTTGAACAACACAGGTTTGAACTACATGGACCCACTTACACACGAATTTTTTTCAATAAAATTACACCTAGTATACCTGCCTCTCCTGCCTCCCCTTTCACCTACTCCCCTTCTGCGTCTGCCATCCCTAAGAGGACAAGATCAACACTGCCTGTTGCTCCTCTTGCTTAGCATACTCAATATAAAGATGAGAATGATCTGCTTCCACTTAATGAATATAGTAAATATATTTTATCTTCCTTATAGTTTTCTTAGTAACATTTTCTTTTCTCTGGCTATCTTAATTATAAGAATACAGTATATTATACATATAACATACAAAATAGTTGTTTAATCAACTGTTATTGGTAAAACTTACAGCCAGCAGTAGAGTATTAGTAATTAAGTTTTAGGGGAATCAAAAGTTATCCATAGATTTTTGACTCTGGTGTTGGGGGGAGGTTTGGCGCCCTTAACCTTTGCATTGTTCAAGGGTCAACTGTACATTAAAATTGCTTTTGTTAGTCTTACTAGATGTTGACGTGTGTCTACATAATTTTATTTTTGGATGAAAATTTCCAGGAATGCATGGTGGACTATGTTAAATTAAAAAGAAAATTTTCCATTTTCCTGAACTATTCCTACTCCTCAATTAGGATATAAGGGAAAGAACTCTATAACGAAAGGAAACCAGGACTATTCAATCATGTATTCCCTTAGTCCTGGTCTATTTAATGTTTCCTTGGTAACTCACAACATAAACATTTATGAAATGAGTTCTTTGAAATACACTTTTAATATTATTTATACAGATGAAGTATAGGGATATGGTAAACCATGTTTTTGTTGTTTATTTGTATTATATAAAGTTAATGTGCCTGAAAACAATAATGAACTTATGAGTTATGCTTGTGTTATATTAAAAATTATGTTCCAGAGAATTGTATTGCCTACTCTAACCACCTCTGTTTTTAATAAATTAGGAAGTCTAAATTGATTTACATATAGGAACAACAATTATGTCTTTAAAGAGTGCATATTTTATTTAATTAATTTAAATTTTAAAATAGCCTAATTAAAAATAGGTTTATAAATAATATTGTGACTAACTTGTTATGTGATGCACTATAAATAGCAGATTAAGTATTTTTAAGTCATTTTTTAAAATCTGAGCATATTTGTTTGTTTGATTTTCTTAGAAAGTAGCACCTTGAGTAATTGTCAGCTATCTAATGGAAATTACATCTAATAACTATTGCTATTCACAATCTATTTAAATACTGGCAAATTGATATTTTAAAGGAGAGAGAAAAGAGTAATAATACCAAATTTATAATTTGTTCTGACAAATGAGTATCATATTACTATCCACAATGAAATAATACTTAATACAGTTAATGGTAAGTTTATGTAAATATTTTTATGCACTATATAAAAATTATAAAATTTTATTTGAATTGTACTGCAATTTAATGTCTTGTGGTGTTTCACCTTCTCGAAGTAGTGTGAGGGCAATCCATGGACTGCCTACATTATATGTTTAATGCCTTTTTTAAAAATTCAGTGTATACCAACTAATCATAACCAATGTGGAAAAGAAAATGATTGTTGTTTATTGTTTATCATGTTAAGAATTTAGGTCCCTTCACGCCTGTAATCCCAGCACTTTGGGAGGCCGAGGCGGGCGGATCACAAGGTCAGGAGATCCAGACCATCCTGGCTAATATGGTAAAACCCCGTCTCTACTAAAAATACAAAAAATTAGCCGGGCCTGGCAGCGGGCGCCTGTAGTCCCAGCTACTCGGGAAGCTGAGGCAGGAGAATGGCGTGAACCCGGGAGGCGGAATTTGCAGTGAGCCGAGATGCTGCCACTGTACTCCAGCCTGGGCGACTGAGCGAGACTCCGTCTCAACAACAAAAAAAAGAATTTAGAGCGTTTCTGAGGCTAAAACCCCAAAACTTTTCTTTTCCATATGGCTTAATAGATGGAAGTATATCATTTTTGAGAACCACGACTTCTCTTCTACATTTTGCATCAGAAGTTCTTAGAAACCTTCAGATATGCCAGCAGAAATATATGTTTTTATTTTTCTTTAATGGTTATATTAATTTTGAAACAGCTGTCTCTAAGGATCACCATTTTAATTTCCCAGTCACATTTAACAATTAGATCTGTGAAATTATGACTTAAGCAATAAGCGCTGTGAATAGCTTGGTGCATTATTAAGCAACCTTCTAGCTAGCTGTTTGTATGATTCTAATCATACAAACAAGCCTGTATTGTCAGCACACATTTGACACAAGTGGTATATTGTTAGCTAAGGGAAACATTAGTAGGTTACATGGTATTGCCCCTGGAGCAGAATCTCCTAGCTTAATGCTCTAGTCATTTAAATCATAGAAAATATTTTCTTGGTTTTTACTTTCATGAAAGAACATTCCCAAACTTTCTTGAGGATCAAAATAAAAATGATTATGTTAGAAAGGAAACAAAGTGTGTGTGTGTGTGTGTGTGTGTGTAAACTATTTAAAGTATATATAAATTATTTCTCCTCATCTCTAAAAATTTCTCTCCTTTTTCCTAACACCTCTCTCTCCCTTTGTTCTATTCTGTCCATCTTGCAGATATGTGCTGATAAATCTTCAACATTTTCAGCTTTTATTGCTTTGCATGACTATAAAAAGTTAATAACAGATTTATATTTTTATTAGCATTTATGCTGCAAATGCAAGAGACATCTTAAAGCCTAATTTAATGCGCCTTTAAAGTCCTTTTTATTAGCCTGTTAATTCCCAGCTGTACTGTTTTATTGAAATGTGCATTACATTTGTGCCATAGTCAAAACAATGGTGTGGATCTAGAATTACAAGGAAAAAATAACTTTAGTATTTGGATAAACTACACACTCAACAGTCTTGAAAGTCTACCATAAACATTACTGGTCCCTTGAAGCTGTAATTGTAATGACATATTTTTTAGTATTATAATTGAAGAATTAGTCATATACATACATCCCTAGGTAGGTGATTTTATTGATAGATAAAAGTAAGATGTCCATTATTGATGACAATTATTAAATTACATTTTAAATATGAATTTCATCATACAGTTTCAGAAATGTATTTGTCTAGAAATTGAGATTCATATATGAGTAATATGATTACTTTCTTTAGGGCTACAATTATAGTGTTAAGAGTTCTCATGTATTTCACATTAAAAGAAACCTTTCTGTTTGGTTTAATGTACTACTAAAATGTGCATTTGTTATGTTTAATGGCCAACCTAATTTTAGCATTTCTCCCACAAGACCTCATGAACTATTTTCTACCTTCTTATTTGTATTCTATATGTGACCCAGCAGGTATTAAACTAGAGAAAATTGGGGAAACAGATAGTCTACCTTTAATTAAATACTTAACATCCCCCCCCACCATTTGTATGTGCATTTCCCCAAATGGAAAAGCAGATGGCATCACTTGAGCCTACAGAGTGACAACCTCCTTTTAAAATTTCTGCTGAAATGGAAAAGTGGGGGCAATGCCAATTCAGTCGTTACAGCTTATTCACATAATGGACAAGATGGTAAATTAATTGGGAGGGAGTAAAAGCACCCTGGAGTTATAAACATAAGCCATCTTCATTGCCATTGCATCAGTCCAGCTATATTCAAACCCAGGAGGGAAAAACATGTGGGTCTTGCTTTATTTTGTACATAGCAGGAGCTGGCAGGAAAGTTACAAGGTAAAATAGATTTCCAACATTTTTCCTGCCATTAATTGTAGTTTTCCAAGGTTTCCTCTGTGACAGAGTTTACATAAGGGAGCTCTCGTAAAAACTATCATTAGCTTTATGGATCAATATAGTTTAGGGAATACAAAACAACTTTAGTTGTTTAAAAATAGGAAATATCAGAGGGTGTTCCCTTCCTCCCTATGGATAGCAAATCACACTATTGATCGGTCCTCGGTGTAACTCGGCAAACTTTTCAGATATCAGGTGGCCTAGCTGGGAATAAAAATAAAGCCACTCTACTAATGAGTATAGTATATGACTCCTGAGAGGCCTCCTGAGTATCTCAGTATGAATCCTTCTTTAAAAGATATGGCCTTTGTCCATGATAAGGCCATGAAAGATAAGGAAAGGCTTAAGACCAAAGGCATTATTATTCTATTTTTCTATTTGTCCTTTTTTCCTAATTTCTCACCATTTGTCCAATAGCCCCTTTCAGCTAATTCTGAGAAAAGATAATGACTAAGTAAACAAAATGTATATGGAAAACCACATAAAATAAATAGAGACTGAAATATGATCTCAATATACATGGGCCGATGGTATGATTATAATACTCAGGAGAAAGACAATTGAGATAAATAATTATGAAAACTGAGGAATTGCTCTTTCCAATGCCTGAATCAATATGAAGAATTAGCAAACTTCTATTTCAATTTTGAATAGTGCCTCACATAACTAGTCTATCTTGAGTTTGCAGACAGAGTATAGGGGAAGTTAGCATTTAGAAATTAGAAATTAGAATTATGCCAAAGAAGGAAATAAAGAATATACATATACATATATGTGTGTGTATATGTATGTGTGTGTGCATGTGTGTATGTGTGTGCAACTAGGTTGTAAAATTTTGTTTCCTAATACACATTACATTTTTTAAAAGTAATATTAAAACTCATTTGCAGTGACATTAAAAAAATGGATGATTCGTTAAATCAGTGGTTCTCAAAGTGTAGTCCCCAGGCCAATAGCATCATCTGGGGAATGGTTAGAAATACACATTCTTGAGCAGACCCACAGAATCAGAAAAAAGGGGATATGGCATGCAATATGTATTGTAGTAAGTCTTGTCCATGATTCTTATATAGTGTAAAATTTGAGAATCACTTTCTTAAATCCTTCTTTTATGAAGCTATATTTATTAGTGAAATTTTATGCTTGCTATTAAACATGGTAGTTATACAGTGGTATATCTTAATCTTAAAAAAATACTCTTAGTGCTATGTTGATCAGTATTCTGATCCTCAAGGAGGGGTAGTGAACTTTAGGGAAACTTGGTGTTAGCTAACTGAGTCTAATTGAGATGCATTAGGATGTTATATGTGTTTGTGAGCCTATGTGTGTTTTAAAAATACAATTCTGAAAATAGTTTCAGAATGAATGGGAACTAGATTTAGTTTAACTCCTAAAATAATATTCAGCTCTGAAATAGGCATGTCATATTTTATAAAAATATGGCCTACTTTATCCAAAATACATTCATTTAAGATAAAGGTTTTCATCATTAGGATATGAAATAGATTAACAGGGTTTCTTCTCTCAGGTCTATGTGTTTGAATTTTAATTGGTTGACACTGACCCTAAGGGCGGCAGCATTCACTGCAAAGGAACCGATGGTGGTGTGAATAATTTTCAAGATCTAATAAATACACTTATGTATCATAGGCCCCCGGTTCTTTTTTTTTCTTTTTCTTTTTCTTTTTTTTTTTCTTTGAGACGGAGTCTCGCTCTGTCGCCCAGGCTGGAGTGCAGTGAGGCGATCTCGGCTCACTGAAAGCACCACCTCCTGGGTTCCCCCCATTCTCCTGCCACAGCCTCCCGAGTAGCTGGGACTACAGGCGCCCCCCACTACGCCCAGCTAATTTTTTGTATTTTTATTAGAGACGGAGTTTCACTGTGTTAGCCAGGATGGTCTGGATCTCCTGACCTCGTGATCCGCCCGCCTCGGCCTCCCAAAGTGCTGGGATTACAGGCATGAGCCACCGCCCTCGGCTGTCCCCATTTCTTAAAAGGTAGAAATTACCCAAGTTGATTGCATCCTCTGAAGAGCTCTTCAATGATAATGTTGACTCTATATATTAAAGGGAATCTAATTTGAAATCTGAAAATTTTCTAGTTCAGTAAGTAAAACATTTTAGAACGTAATAACTATCAATGGCTGAAAAGAAACATAGAACTTTCACTTAGAAAGTAGCTATGCCTATGGAAATGTTATTTCATTATGTCTGGTAGAGTAGGCTTTACTATAAAAAGGTATGTTTTTGTTAACCTTACAAAGACGTATTCCAATATGGTGAATAACATACCTAAAATGGTTTGACTCACAGTAAAGATGGTCTTATATTATAATTGGTTTACATCTTTTGGTCCTTGTGAGCATAATTTTTTTAACTTCTTAAAGTCAGACTTTAAAGTCTTAGCATGTAAAATATGAGAGTTAGGAATTGCATCTATCTAATCACTGATTATAAACAAAGCGATATGAATCTTATGGATGGTACTCAGATATGTGAGGTTAAAGACCTCTAATAAGATAATAAACCATTTTATTCAAATTGGCAATATTTTATTTAATGTTTTTGTAGTATATGTGCCTGTTACATATTTAGTGCAGTGCACTAGGCTCTTACTGAGATAAAACTTGTTTATAACTTGGAGTGTTGAAGATTCATATTACTAGCTCTTTAATATGCTGTTCTCAAGAAAGAGCCTTGAAAGAATTTGAAGAATTGAATGGAATGGAAAGAAAAAGAGGATCATGTGAAAGTGGATCTGAGTTTTTGGAGGACTTCACAATTTTATTTGTAATAATGAAGAAAACAGGCTGACAGAAGTCTTGAAATAAAATGAGACCAGGAATAATTAGTGATGGAGAGAATAAGCAGAAGAAATGACAATAGTAGATACTTGAATGTTGTAGAATAAAGAGAACCCTCATTCACTCAACTGATTTAAGTAACAGTGAATAAGTCACTAATAATTTCAAATAAAGTTTCAGTATCATCAATCTGAAAATTCAGAATCTGAAATGGTACAAAATTCAAAACTTTTTGAGTGCCAACTTGATGCTCAAAGGAAGTGCTCATTGGAACATTTTAGATTTTGAATTTTCGGATTAGGATATGAGCTGTTATAATGCAAATATTCAGAAATCCCCCCCCCCACCAAAAAAAATGTTAGAAATCTGAAATACTTCCAGTTCCAAGCATTTTGGGTAAGAGATACTCAACCTGTAATGATAAAATAATCAGAACAACCACTGTAGCACTAATTTGACTACATGTATAGAAAAACAACCTGTTTATATATTTTTAGCTCTCAATGAATGTTCAACATGCATTTAATAAGAACATATTCGTCAGGAATAGTGACAGTCTTTGAGTCTCTATTCTCATATAGCTTATAACGAATACATTATTAGTATGTTCAGTCTATGGAATACTCTATCAGACAATCTTCATCTAGTTTGAGGAATCTTGAAGGAAGATTACCTAAAATAATAAATAGTATTTAAACCGAGTTCTGAAGGATCTAGTAGGAAGAGGGAGGTAGCTTATTCCAGGTAAAAGAAACAGCTAGATGAAAAATTAAACAGCTAGATGAAATACAATTCAAATCTATTAAACAAAGAAAAAGGTGGCACTAGATGAAGCAAAAGAGATAAGCAGAGACAAAATTGTCTCTGCATGAAAGGCCAAGTTCACTAAAACCATGGGAAGCCTTTGAATACTTTTATGTAGGAGACTGCCATCATTAGCTTTTTTGTTTTTAAAAAGCATTCTGGTTACAATGGAGAGAACAGACTGGTAGAAAGCAAGAAACCTAGCAGTGAGGTGTCTAGGATGTAGGGTGGGAGAGGAAGGTGTATGCTGACCTTTTAAGAGGGTGTTATAGTACAGGCAAGAGATGATAAGAGTTTATCCTAGAGTGGTAGTGGGTAGGAGGATAGAGAAGGAGGGAGAAAAGAGGGAGGGAGGGAGAAAAGAGGGAGGGAGGGAAGGAGGGAGGGAGGGGGGGAGAGAGAGAGAGAGACAGAGACAGAGAGACAGAGAGAGACAGACACCTTGAAGATATTTTAAGGCAGATCTGACAGGATTTGGGGTTTGACATGGATGGCTACCTGATTTCTGACTTGAGCAACTGGGTTGATTGTGGCTATATTCACTAAGTTCAGGAATTCTAGAGCTGTCAGGAGAAAAGGTGCTAAATTTAGATTTGAAAGTTTTCTTTGCCTGTATGATATTGTGAGGATGTATTACCAAATAATATTATAAGATTGAAGTTAGATGTCTTGTTTCTTGAGGTTAGCTGTCAATGCATTAAAATTAGACTTTAATGAGTGAGAACATATTGCCATATATCTGATTAGGAGCTCTCAGTCACATTGCTTGTATTTCATAACATCACTTCTAATATTTCACTTTGAAGATCACTCATGTCTCTGAAATAATTTGTATCTGCTTTTGCATCATTATTTCCTCTCCTTTACAACACTAGCTTCAGCCACTGAAAGGAATTTATGATATTATCCCAAATCTGAGTCACTTAAATGTCTCTTTTCCTGTGGAGTTGCATGCCATTAATTTTACAAATTAGTAACAGATTCAGTGTTGAATATTTTTAAATGCTGGCTCTTAAAAAATTAAGATTTACGACTGACATTCTTGTTTTCAAATTTAGTTCGGTATTTTCTAATGTAAGCTACTTCAGCAATTCCATATTTTGGAGTATTTATTGACATGTATTGTTAATACGTGTCAATATAATTTGTATAATTATAAGGGAAGAATAATGTATTTTTTTCTGGTTGATATCTTTAACTGGAGAATCATCTCACATGCTAGTAATTGTGACACAATATTTTAAATGACAGTCTCAATATTAATAATAGTACTCAAATGTTTTATGTATTACAATAAGTATTGTTGTGATTCTGCATTTTTTGTCTAGGTCATCTTAGACTGTCATCTGAGTCTATATTCCTCTGTCATCTGAATCTATATGCCTCTGTTTTCCCTTTTAACAGTAGAGTCAAGTAAACTCCAACTATATTTGACCTCAGGGTTCAGCCTCTGAGCAATATGTAAAATCTGATCTTAGTCTAAGGCAGAGGAAAAATGTAAGTCTTAGTATTATATATTTAAATTTGATTTTAAGGGTGAAGTATTCTACTTTAAAAAGTAGGCAAGTTTAAAACTTATTTCATTACCTTCAGAGGAATATGAAAAGAAAATAATGGTAGAGATAGTCTGAAATTCTTATTTTTAGGAATAACTGCTATAATGTAGAGAAAATAGCAAACATGTTGACTTATTTTATTGCTACATACTTCTATTTTTCAGTATTTTCAATATCATTGTTGAGTATGTTGATTAAAAAAAAAAAACCTTCTCTTTGGATTTCCTTATAAATTTTGTTGGCTCATTCTGATCCCCGTTTCATCATTTGACTGTTCAGTTTATTTGCCTGTGAAAGTGGCAGGGAACGGAAGACTTATTGAAGACGTTTAGGAACAGTAACATAGTTTGACAGTGTTTTGCTCGAGGGTGGGAGGGTTGAGTAAAATTTGGTTAAAATCAGGTCAGGAATAATTTAGTTAGATTAAGGAAGAACCTGATTTACTACTTGTCTCTGACATCCACACTTGATTGAGTGTTTTAATTGTATTTACCAGTGAAGTAAATAAAAAATTAGCTAAGTTCAATGAACACATTTACAGTTGGACTGATTTAACTGAGAGATATCTTATTGAGTAGACAGATTATCAGACACTCTTGACTAGATAAATCACACAGAACACTGAAACCAGTTTGTAGGCACACACATCATTAATGTGGGCAGCCAAGAACGGGGATTGCTTAACAAAGATGGCACAAGGTAGTTAGCCATATGTTTGAAATGATTTAGGCAAAGCTTGCCAGAAGCAGGAATGGACTAAATGACCTCTGGAGGCACTTTCCAATCCTACCTTTCTCATTTAGTCTGACTGTAATTTTTAAAATCTACATGGGAGATACAAATTTATTTTACTTCAAAATGCCTTGGGTTTTGTTAGGTGACAGACAATTAAAAAGAATGTATTTCCTGTAAGCAAACATTTGAATTAAATGCTAACATAGCTGTTTTGATCAAATACTAATTACTTTAAGTTGTAGGATAATTAACTTTACTGTTTAAACATTCATTAGACAACGGCCTAAGAAATTTTCATGTATTTATTTACATTTTTAGAACAATGGAAAACATTCTATAATATTGAAATATGTACTTTATATGCATGAAGAGAAATAAACTTTTCCAAAGTATGTTTATAATTCGTAAATTAAACTTTCTTTCCCTCCCTGTCCCCCATACCTACTCTACACCTGAGACGTTTTACTTTTAGATTCTATTATGTCCTCTTTGGGCCAGACTTCTCCCAGATTCTGTCATTGCTTATTCCTCTAAAGCCTCAGAAACCTAATATCCCTAGAATGGTCCTGTATCCCCAGGAATCTATACTGTGGAACCTATTTAAGATCTCTTCTCCCTAAGGATCCCACCCTAGTGACCATGGCCACCACAAGTTATCTTGAACTTACTGACACTCTAGGAAAGATCTGAAGTACTTATGTGTTAACAGATTGTTAAAAATAATCTCTTTGAGGGATATTTATATTTTAGTTGCACATGATTTCTGAATATCAAAATAATCGAAACCCTTAGTTAAAACTGTAATCCTCAAGTGATTCCAAGCAGATGAGTCTTCTTCTTTTTTTTTTTTTTTTAAGGTCTACCAAGCACATACCTCAAGAATAAATAACTGTGTTGGCTGGGTGTGGTTGTTCACGCCTTGAATCCCAGCATTTGGGGAGGCTGAGGCCAGCAGATCAATTGAGGCCAGGAGTTTGAGACCAGCCTGGTCAACATGGCAAAACTCCATCCCTACTAAAAATACAAAAGCTTAGCCGAATGTGGTGGTGTGCACCTGTAATCCCAGCTACTCGGGAGGCAGAGGCCTCAGAATCACTTTAACTGGGAAAGCACGTAGGTTGCAGTGAGCCAAGATTGTGCCACTGCATGTCAGCTTGGGGCAACAGAGTAAGACCCTGTCTCAAAAAAAAAAAAAAAAGAAAAAGAAAGAAAGAAAGAAAGAAAGAAAGAAAGAAAGAAAGAAAGAAAGAAAGAAAGAAAGAAAGAAAGAAAGAAAGAAAGAAAGAAAGAAAGAAAGAAAGAAAAGTGGCTGTGGTATCTAATGGACATGGATGGATGTTCATATGCATGGTGTGTATATGTTATGAACAGAGCACCATGGGTGAAGGTGTACTAGATTGGTCCTTGTTAACCCTAATATTTCGTCAGCTTGCAAATAAGCCAGGAGACTAGAATCTAAGGAAAAAAAAATACTACTTTTCTTGTGAAATTAACCTGACCTCTATTTAAGAAAACCAAATGAACTGATTCTTGGGCCAGGTATTGTATTAAGGCAGAATTAATTTGGAGGCATTCAGAAAAATGTTCTGGAATTTGAATATCAATTTTTACTCTTGCTACATTTTTATTATTGTTTCCAAATCTACCTAAAATTGTAATATTTTTGTAACTGCAATGAAATTGCATAGTAGGGAAAATAAATAAAAACAAACGAACACAAAAACATTTTGTTTACTTTTATTCACTCTATTGAGCTCTTAGTGAGTATGTACTAGGTGCTCCAAAATGTGCTAGGATAAGATGTAAGTGTTTGACTGTACTTGAAGGTTCCAGGTAGGTGATTAGGACTATTAGAAAGATAGGTAAGCATAATCCCTGCCTACTATTAATAGAATTTATAATTTGTTAATTAAATGACCCTAAAACAAAATCAACCAATTCAGAGCCTTATATGAATAAGTATTAAAGGGTGTCGTATACCTTTGAGTACTTGGAGTCAAGGTGAGAAGGGGGTGATTAATAACAGTTGAAATATTCAAGAACACAGGGTTTCCGGCAGGGTCTTGGAAAATGATTAGTTTAAGATTTGGTGGGGGGAAAAGAGGACCAGGTCATTTCAGGGAAGGATCGAGATTTAAGCAAAGTTTTGAAAATGGGAATTAGCTCCAGGCTACAGCAGAGAACACTAAGAACCACAGCCCCTTGATTCAGTCCATTTCTTACTCTGTGACGCATAAAATGTTTTATTTCGCTTTAAAACATTCAGTCCAACTAATGACCTAAGGCAGGAGAAAAGCAGTTATCAAAATTGCTAGTGATGTGTATGGTCACTTCATAAATATGATTTAATGATTTTGAAAACAGAATGGGAACAGAGCATGCTGAAAGCAGTAATAAGGCATTTTTTCAGAAGTGTCAGGTTCTTAAATCACAAATTCAGAATGAAAAAGAATAGACCTTTCTCCTGTAGTTAATCTGTAAAAATATCTTTGGAAAAATAGATGAAGAGTAGCTTATTTTCTGATTGTTCTTGACCAGCAATAGTAAAATTATGTGTAAATGAATTTCATGGTCACTTGGTTTGGCAGATTTTCCTGTTGAAACAATTTTAATTTCTTTGTCCTGAAAAATGTTCTTTCATGTTAGTACAATGGACTATACATCTTGTATAGTCTACTTTTATAAATTAACTGAAAGTGTAGCAAAAAATTTCTCCATAGTGCAGTATTTCAATGTATTTGAATAGAAAGTTAAAAGGTATATGAAAATGATAACAATTGTATTCCTTTCAAAATTCAAGATAAATTTTGTTTGAAGAATACAGTTTAAACCCTATTTGTTTTATGTCAGCCAATTTAGTGGTCTCATTATTGATTTTTAACTGAAACAGTTTTTACTAGATATATGCAGTTCCAGGAACATTGCTATTGTTTGAAAATCAGTAACTATGAAGTTACCTGCTAGTTAAAAGTTATATAGCAAGTTATCTAGACTACCCATGGTTTAGCCCTCTGTTTCTAATGCTTCAACATTGGCATTAACATATAAAATCTATAGAAGTTTAAAGTTTTATAACAGTAAAATTGCAATCTCAAGTGTTTTCTTTTTTCTTTTTTATTACTACAAACTCAACTGTCTATGGTACTTCAGAGCTTTAGGGTGTATTCACCAACCTCTATCTTATAGCATTTCTGAAAGGCATATATTATATACATACATTTATTTTAAAATAAGGTAAGTCAAACTTAAAATATCATTTTAACATAAGGAGACCTAATAATTATTTAAATTTTATAGCAGATTCTAAATTGAAACTCATAACCTTTTTCACTTTGGGTTTTATCTATATTATTTTTGAACAAATGGCTAAGTTGTGTGACCAAAATCATGACTACTAGAATTAATAACAAAACTTTTTCCTCTTGTTCATAATTTATTAGATTAAAATTTTCATCTTAAGAATCAGTAAAAAATAAACTCAACCCAACTTTCACCTGAGCAAAGAATCTGAGTAGTCTATTCGTAACAGAAACATAATGGCATATGAAGGTGAACAGTTAAGCAACTCTACAAAGCAAAACAAAACAAAACAAATCTAGTTTTTATACTGTGCTGATTTCAAAGCTGTGAGAACTCCCGCCTATGTCTGATTTCAAGCTACAAACTTCATTTTATTGAAGGTGGAGTTGGGTGGGAAGAAATAATCAAAACCTGCATAAGCTGGTTCTAAGGCACTACTGAAATAAAATATGCTCACTAATAAAAAATGCAAATTAAAACAACAGTTCAAAGCATCATTTTTCACCTACACACCTGACAGTGATGAATGTTTATGTCCTTTGATTTAGCGTTTACATCCCTAGGAAGTTTACTCTAAAAATACTAGGACAAGCTCAAAAAGTTGTAGGTACTAGCATGCTTATTGTCACATTATTGGAAACAGTGCAAAATTTGAAAGAAGCTAATTGTTTATAAATAGATGGATCAAAAAAACTGCCAAGAATTGAGATTAAGCATGAAGCTTCTTGTGGGTTACCAGTTGGGTTCAACACCATCCCCAGTGATTTGTAAATGACTTGGGACAAGTTATTTAGCTTCTTTGTACTTATTTCATCACCATTAAAATGGAAATAATAGTAGCATTGACTTAATAGTGTTATTAGGATTAAATGAATTCATAGATGTTATGAATTTTGGACATTTCTGACATGTAGTGAATTCTTGGGGAATGTTAACTATTAATATGATTCATCTATTCATTTAAGGGCTATTTTAGTTATTAAGTTAATTTAATTTTCCATGTGAATCAATAATTACAAGCCTGATATCCAAATGTAGTAAGGTTACCACATAAATAATTTCTGATCTTACACTTGCAGTATTTTTTGTAGTGTATCAGTTATCTTACAAAAGTATTTCTAACCCATGTGGAGGGAACAGATATTCTAACCGTGTTTTTCTTTGAAAGTAACTGCCCCTTTGTGGGTAGAGGGATATGTGAAGAATAAGCTGATTAGGTTTTGCCTCACTCTTAGGAACCTGAAGAATTATAAGTGTTGATTCTAATTGGAAATTGGGTCTCTTGTTTTTATAGGTCTTTTCATAAAACCCTCTCCTAATTTATTAAATCATTAAATGAATGTAGCAGGTATTAGTTTTGATTTTTATTAATTGTGACTTATTTTTTACTATGACATAATTGTCATTCATGAGACATAACTGTCACACATTGCAGCAAAAGCAGAAGATTTCTGCTGAATGAGTGTAGGACTGTTGAATAAGCTGAAAATCTGTGTGATAAACATATGTATATTAGTAATATGTGTTGTAATTCAGAGTCAATAAACTTTCCATATTGAAATTATTTACAGGTTTTCAAGAGCAACTGATAAAGAGATCTGCATTTTACATAATATTGTATGTTATTTAATTCTGTGGTGTGGTAACCGACCAGAAATATATATGTACATATTCACACATAAATACATATTATATATCTTATATGCCACATATTCAATATTGACAGCCCAACAGAAAACAAACAAACAAACAAACAAACAAAAACAACTTTGTGGCAGCAATTTGATGTATATAAAGCTAAACATCTGAAAAATAGAAAGGAAGATTAATATAAAACCAAGGTTTAAAGTTTATCACAAATCACATTAAGTTATAGGAAAACAGTAATGAAGAGTGGTCACAGGCAGGTGATCTGGAGAAAGACTCCCTAGGCTCTGGTAATGGGTCTACACTTAGTGACTACATGACCTTAAGCAAGTTGTTTAACCATCTGGTGTCTCAATCATCTATAGAACTGAAATAAAAACAATTCTGATATCATCAACAGTTGTTAGCATTAAATAACTTATTACTTGGGAGATATCTGGAATGGACTCGAGATCATAAAATAAAAGCACTACCAGTAGTTAAGTATTAGTAATTAGTATAATGGAATTACTATACAGAAGTGCAACTATAGAGGGCATATTATTTAACTGGCCATAAATAATTGTTAGTAAACATTCACTAAATGTCCCCAAGAGTGTAATCAAAGAATCTTAGGAAGCATGCAGTTGAATTTGCAAATGAGGCAGAAGATGATAGAATTAGAAATATACATTTCTAAATGAATAGTGAGCTGTTAGGAAATAATAAATCTTTAGTGTTTGAATAATGAGTTAAGAAACTGGTGACATTAGAGAAAATGTTCTAGAGGATAGAAATTCTGTATTTTAAGTTGAATGTTCCATTGCAAATACCCTATTCAGCAGAATGCTTTGTTTCTGATTCATAAGGTTTCAGATAGAATAAGAAATCTGTGATGGGGTGACCTACAAATTTAAACCTGTCATGTTGGAATAGAGTGATTTTAAAGGCAAATGAGACAATTTTAGTTTACAGCTAAACTGGAAAGAGAGAGGGATTATTGCCTCTGCATATTCAAATGTTTTTAGTCTAAGTGGACTTGTTTCTGACATCATATATCCAATATGATTGTAATTTTGCAGCTCTGGGATGATCCAGGTGTTTCACTCACCAACCATCTGTCCAAGAAAAAATATGCTTATCCTGAATTGACAGGATATCACATGTATTTAGTGAAGTTTATCTTCACAGTTGGGTAAGAATAAATAAAACAGCAGTGTAGACCCTATGAGGATATACTATATGCTTCAATTATCGGTCCATTATATCACTGGCAGATGTTACATTTTGGTACCTAACGGAAAAGTTTTTGATCAGCAAAACCAATTATTTTGGCATGCAACAGCAATTATCACAATTCTCTTTCAAGAGAATCTGCGTGGCTTTATATTACTGTTTTTTAGACATAAGATTTTAATGATAATATACATCAAACAATTGTACCCCGATGGGCCAGTTTTCTAGGTGCCAATCAGATATTTATGTTTTATCATCTATTATTCATATTCTCCTCACACATTAGCTTTACTTTGTAACGGCTTTTCTCAATATCATGAAAAATAAATAATGTGAGAAATGTATGAAGATTTGGGAGACCATTCCCAGTAATGCAATAGGACCAACCTAATGAAATATTTCATCATAAAGTGTGTTTATAATTGGTACATTTTCCATGGAGAGGAGCTTTCTAGCTCAAGTATCTATCATCTATGATTTATAGCAACTTGGCTTAAAATGATCCACTGTTACATTCATATTAGCACTTGTAAACAGCAGCTTACAAATTAAAATAAATCATCATTCACTTTTGAGGAAGTTAATCTGGGCACGAATGCAGCTAAAGGCCAAGCAACATGATCTCTAATTCTCACACCCATCAACCCATGGTAATCTTTTCTACTCCATGTTAATATAGCTCTTTGTTACTCCTTTCTCCTAGAATTTATCTACCCTGTTCTTTCAGTATGTCCTTGTTTTCTGTAGCCTATTCTTTACTATTTGTTTGGAGTATTCTCAGTGTTTAGTATAGTCATACAAAAAAAAAAAATCTCTCAATGATTTTTGGATAGGACTGTGTGTGCAAGAAGAATTTCTAAATGAGAAAATGAAAATAACAAAAATAATGTCTTCCTCGAAGAGTCATCAGGTAGCTCTCTATCCCCCCTGAACTTTACTCAACGATGTCACAACAGGCTTTCTTCATTTCACAACCTTGATATTTTGTCTTTAGATTTATTTGTTTGAAAAGACATAGGAGCTTTACATACTCCAGTATAATGATTCTATGTCTTACCAAATCAAATATGATGTTTGGTAAATGTCTCATTCATCCATGTAATTTAAGAGATGCTGCTAAAAGATATAGTATTACTTTTATAAATTAATTGTATATTTGATTGTGCTATTTCTAGCCATTTCTATAAAAAGATGAGAATTAAATCTTGATTCAGATATTTAACTCTTATAGTAGGTTTTCTACAGAAAAGCCAATATTCAGTTTGCAATACCCTTATCTAGACTATAAATTTTTTCTAAGCAAGAGGATTGTTTATATATTTTTTAATTATTGTAATGTTTTGGCAGTGGAGGAGATTCTTCCATCATAAAGCAAACAAACAAATATAAAAAACACCTGCTCTTCAAATCTCTATCAATGTTGATATGTAAATGGTGACCCAAATGAAAGTTTAAAGTTTAGTGGTTATTTTGCCATACTAAGGTGTTAAAGTCTTACTTTATCTTTAAAATGAATTTCATGATATATATTTTTACCCATGAAGCTTAGGAATATTTGAGTTTAGAGTTTTCAGTACCTACCTCGAATACATACATATTTAAGAGGATGAAATAAATTATAAAAGTTACTGAAACCTTGTAGTTATGATCAACACCTCTCACTCTAATGCCTCCAGATACATTCGATTCATCATCAAGTCTTGTCCATTTTACATTTTCAGTATCTTGTATATCTCTCCACTCTCCTCCTTCTTTACATAACTCTCATTTTTAGGGCATCATCATCTTGCCCTAACATCATCTCTTGTCTGAAATCATTTAGTGTCCTCTTAACTGCTTTTCCAAAATAAAAACCTTAAACCTCCTCCAATATGGGTTACAGCAATCTTTTTACAGTTGACAAATTGACGTGTGATTATATCACCTTCCCCACCCCTGCTTATCAGCCTTCAGTGACTTATCATTGTTTTTAAGGTAAGGCTGAATCTTTAATGTAGACTATAAGCCCCTTGATATTTCTTAAGCGTCCTCTTATATTTCGGCCTTACCTATCACCACTTTTTACCTTTCTCTGGACCTTACCTCTTATATTTCAGCCTTATCTATCACCACTTTTTACCTTTCTTTTTACCATTCCCTCTGTAGCCACAGACCATTTGCACATACTGTTTTACACTGTTTGAAACATGCATCCATGCACAACCCTCTTCCCAAGAAACACACATACATGCGCGAGTGTACGCACGCGCGTTCACACACACACACACACACTTTGCCTTTTTTTTCCCTATCAATTTCTTTTTTTAATATTGTACTTTAAGTTCTAGGGTACATGTGCACAACATGCAAGTTTGTTACATATGTATACATGTGCCTTGTTGGTGTGCTGCACCCATTAACTCATCGTTTACATTAGGTGTATCTCCTAATGCTATCCCTCCCCACTCCCCCCTCCCCACAATAGGCCCTGGTGTGTGATATTCCCCTTCCTGTGTCTAAGTGATCTCATTTTTCAATTCTCACCTGTGAGTGAGAACATGCGGTCTTTGTTTTTCTGTTCTTGTGACAGTTTGCTGAGAATGATGGTTTCCAGCTGCATCCATATCCCTACAAAGGACACGAGCTCATCCTTTTTTATGGCCGCATAGTATTCCATGGTGTATATGTGCCACATTTTCTTAATCCAGTCTGTCACTGATGGACATTTGGGTTGATTCTAAGTCTTTGCTATTGTGAATAGTGCTACAATAAACATACGTGTGCATGTGTCTTTATAGCAGCATGATTCATAATCCTTTGGGTATATCCCCAGTAATGGGATGGCTAGGTCAAATGGTATTTCTAGTTCTAGATCCTTGAGGAATCGCCACACTGTTTTCCACAATGGTTGAACTAGTTTACAATCCCACCAACAGTGTAAAAGTGTTCCTATTTCTCCACATCCTCTCCAGCACCTGTTGTTTCCTGATTTTTTTTAATGATTGCAATGAGATACCATCTCACACCAGTTAGAATGGCAATCACACTTGATTTCATCATTCAGAACTTATCTTAAGTGCTTTATCCTCCATGACCCCCTCTTCTGGCCTAATTGAGCAAAGCTTTCCTTGTTAAACATACTCATAGAGTACTTATCTCAAGTGGCAATTAAACTTCATTAGTGTAACTAATATGGATCCATCTTTACAGAGTATATCTAAGAACATGTAATATGATTTGCTCACAGCTATCTCCCTCACATCTAGCATAGTGCCCGGCACATTTGTGAATGAAAGAATGAATACACAGCTGGTGTACTGTGAAGTGTATATAATTAATAAGCTTCTTGAATATTTTTTTTTAAAGTGAACCTTTTTTTTCTAAAGTGAGCTTGTATTAAGGGAAAAAGGAGTAGAGAGTAGGAGATGGTTTATAACTCCTGTATTACCCTAAGTTGGCACTCAAATAGCATTGAATAAAAAAAGAAAGCTAGAAAGCTGCTATATACTTTGAAAGTTCAGATTATTTCAGAATTATTATTGTTGTACTAACTTTGCTAGGCAGATCTAAATTCAGCTGAAATATTAAAAATTATAATTTTCAATTTAATTATTTGATTTGATGCATAGTTCTTAGTAGGTTTACGGTGTAATAGGCACAACCTCTAAGAAATTGTTGGGAAAAAATATTGTAAATTTTAAGAAATGAAAACATCATAGAGATTTGTGTGTGTGTGTGTGTGTGTGTATATATATATATATTATAATTAATCCATTAGAAGATCCTTATTTACATTTTTCACCTTACAAAAGAATCCTATAATTCTTAAGTGGTAGTTGTAAATAGACTGACAATACAAATCTGAAAACTTGAGCCCTTAATATGATGATTACAAATGAAATAATATTAATCACAATACTTATGGGTATTTTCATTTAAATTTTTTAAAGATGTTGCTTCATAAAGTAATATTGAAATTCTTCTCTCTTTCTCTACTTTAATTTTATTTATATATAAAGAAAAAAGAATGATTTTAGTTTAAGAATATGCTTATCTCAAAGATCTTCATAACTTCATGAGTACCTGCCGTATGCTAGCTTCTATGATAATGCTCAGAATATAATACTGAGCAAAGCAGATGGAGTTCTTACTTCCATGGAGCTTGTAGTTTGGTCACAGGGTACAGACACGTAGATGGATAAACATAATACACTGACATACATGTTATAAAAGGAGATGTTCAATATTTTAGGGACACGTAATAAAGTCATTGATTCCAGACTTGGAGCTTTATGGAAGATTTCCTAGAAAAAGTGTAAATAAGTTAAAAACAGAAGAATGAATGGGAATTAAGGAGGTGAAAAAGGGAGACATAATGTTGTGCTTCTTAATTTGCTCAGGCTACTATAATCAAATAACACATACTGTGTGACTTAAACAGCATACATTTATTTCCTAAAGTTCTTGAGGCCAAGAAGTCAAAGAGCAGGGTGCTAACATGGTCAGGTTCTTAATGAGGTCTGTCTCCCTGGCTTGCAGATAGCTAGCTTCTTGCTTTGTGCCTACATGGTGGAGAGTGAGTGAGCTCTGGTCTTTTTCTCCTGTGAGGACATTAATCCTATCTTGAGAGCCTCTCCCTTATGATCTCATCTAAACCTATTTACTTCCCAAAGGCTCTATTGAAATACCATCACTTTGGGGATTAGGGATTCAACATCTGAATTTTGGGGGGACATAAACATTTGGTTTATAACAGTTTCTATCTTTAGAGGACAGAGGTTTAAGAAAGAGTAATCACTTTTTAGAAACCAAAGCATAGAATGCAAGCACAGCAATGATTAGCCTGAGGTTAGAGCTATAATCAAAGACTAGATCATGAACATGCCCTGAAATTCTACTAAGGAGTTTGGACTCTAAACTTAGTATAACTGGAAACTGTAGCATGATTTTAAGTAGGGAAATGAAGAGTTCTGATAAGAACAAAAGCAATTTATTAGCAATTTGTTGATAGAGGCAGCTTTATAAAATGATAAGAACTGGTGATGAGGAAACTTTGTGTTTGACTTGCAATTGGTCTTAGCTGCTGGGTGACCTTAAACCATTCACTTTACTTCTCCGGGGTTCAGCATTGTGACAAGAAAGAAGAAGAAGGGATTTACTTATAGATGATCTCTAAGTACCCTGGAACTGCCAAAAAGGCTTTAACAATGAAACACGGTGAGAATGTTTACTATGAACCTCAATTTTATGCCATGATGTACTTGGAGAGGTAAAAGATTTAATTTCAGATCTTCCAAACTAAGAATAAATCTTGGAAGCTTAATAAAAGTAAATCCATGATATCACTTTCTCTTTACTTACTCCATCCTACTAAAAAAAAAAAAAACAAAACATATTCTGCTTAGCTTTGTTCCAGGTAGTTGAGGTAGTATTAGACACAGTGTGGAAATTATCTGCTTTGGGACCCAAATATTTTGAAAGTTATTTAAAATCTCTGTTCTTGCCTTCTTGTGATAGAAAATCTAGTACATAGTAATGAGAAGTCAGATTGTTTTCTAACCATAACCACCCTCACATCACCACAAGCACACACAGAAGGAGGGAGAAAGGAAAGCAGAGAGAAACAGTGACAGAAAGAGGAAAGAGGATTTAGCTGTCTCAATAAGCCCTTTGGTATTGTTTGGTTCTAGACTATGTGCCTATTGTCTGAATTAAAAGAAGTGAGCTTCATTCATTCAACATTTATTGCCTGCTTCTTATCTGCTAGATACTATCCTGACTGCTGGGGATATGTTAACATAAAGGTGTATATAGTATAACTGGAAACTATTGCATGATTTTAAGTAGGGAAATGAAGACCTTGTTTCTAGAATTGAAAGAAAGTGAGTAATTCTGTCTCTGATATTAGGAGAAAGCTTTAGAATTGATATGGTGACTTTTACACCAGATCTTGATAAAAGAATAAGGAAAGTTCAGACAAAGAAAATAGGACTGGCATTCTTGAAAGAAACAGCAGAGGAAAAGCCATATAGCCATAAACCAGGAGTTTGCCTTTGGAAATGTTAGACCAGACCACTTTGATGTAACTGTAGTTTGGGATGAATTAGGTAGAATGGCAAGAGATGAACCTATAAATAGTAGACTTAGATTGAATTATAAAATTGTGCATGCAGTGCCATGATTTTTTAATTTATCCATAGTCAACAGCAGCAATTTAAATTCTTTTAAGAGAGCAGTGTTGGGAATTGAGGTCCTATTTATAATACTCCTTTTTCCCATTCAAGATAAGAAACAACTGAAAGATGTACTCATGATAGAGATCAAAATTGTTACTAAAATGAATGTGTGGACAAACTAGCTTCCTCATATTTCACCAAACAATAAGTCCCTGTGTAAAGATGAACTGCTTCAAGCAGAAATACGCCCACAAATGTGGTCTTTGTAAATGAGTAGCATGGATCTTCAAAGAGGAATCATCCTAGAAGAAATAACACATTTGAACACATCATGCTTTTGTTTTCTCAACTGAAAGGAAGTGCAAGTCCATATTGGGTAATTTGTCACATTTCATATAAATTGGTCCTTAGAAGTTCGATGCTATTCTGAAATAGCATTTAATGTATTTAACTTGACTTGTATGCCTCAGTCCTTTTCACTGTTGATTGTAAGAGGAATTTAGAGAAAGTTCTCAAAACAGTCATCAGATAGGCTATAGAAATTGATGATTGCACATACTCAATAAACATCTGCCATAATTAACTGAAGCCATGAATATAGCATTAAGCTGAAAAATTATAAATGTAGAGAGTATGAAAATCCAAAAATGTCAGATTTTAAAATAGTCACATCATAGAACTCCTTTTTCTCCTTTCCCCTGAAAAATTTTTCATGACTGTTCTTGACATACGTCTCCCTCTAATTTTTATAAGTACCTGCAGTTTTCTATCAGTTCAGCTACAGCAGGAATCTGTCTAATGGCAGACCTTTACTGAGACAGACAGTTAATGGGAACAGTAGCAGCCCTGAGGTGTGTTTGTACAGTCAGACTCACTTCCTCTACTTCTGTGATATATGAACTACTTCGGAAGTTTCCCAGCTGTTTCAGTGCATAAATCATGGCAGTAGGAAGCTCATATTTAACCTTCACTGTACTGGCTCAATACTTTGTAGTCCTTTTCTTTTATCTCTTTGGCTGTATGGAAAAGATTTCAAGCAGGCTTGTCCATGTGCAAACGACATTGTTCTCTCCATCTGCTCCCTCTGACCCCCTTTCATCCTGCTCAGGGAAATTCTGAGTCTCTTCTGAGGATTTGCCTATATGTCAGTCAAAATAAGATCAACAATCTGCTAGAAGTCAAGTGGTTTAAGGATTCATTTCCTGACAATAAAGCAAAATTGCTTCTGTTGGGGAAGGGGTGTTGTGCATGCATTCAGTGAAGTCTCCCGGTACACAATAGATATTGTTATATACAAGGTATTTCCTATTGTTTTAGGCAGCTCTAGCCACAGTCAGTAAGTATTTCTGGGTAACAACTGACCTCAATTTCCTACCACCTTTCCACTGGTTCACTGTGCCCTTCAGGCTGACCTTCTCTTTGTTCCTGGATAATGCTTCAAGGCCTTTGTCTTTGCTCCTGCCTCAGCCTGGGGTACTCTTCCCAAAGATGTAGCTCCAGGGCTTACTTCATTCTGTTTCTCTTGTATGTTGCCTTTTCAGAGTAGTCACCTGTATACCTTATCTAACATAGTATCTCCCTATCCTATTCTTTTTGTGTCCTAATTTGTAATTGTTTTATTTACTTTCTTGAATATAAAATCCACACACATAGGGATTTGTGTTTTGTTCTCTGTCATTTCTGGCCTACAGGACCATGTCTGTGATAGTAAGAGACCAATTAAGTTTTTTAATGAATTAATATAAAGACCTTTGTTTTTTAACTTTTCAAAATGAACCCATATTCTACATACGATTCTGCAACTGGATATTTCCCACATAATAATATACATTGACTTTCATTGTGCATCAGTTACTATAGACCTATTTTTTACATTTCCATTCTTTTTTAAAATTTCCAACTAAGTTCAGGGATACATGTGCAGGATATACAAGTTTGTTACATGGGTAAATGTGTGCCATAGTGGTTTACTGCACAAATCATCACATCACCCAGGTATTAAGCCCAGCATCCATTAGCTATTCTTCCTGACACCCTCCCTCCTCCCACCAAAACCCTCCCATAAGCCCCAGTGTGAGTTGTTCCACCCCCATTTGTCCATGTGTTCTCATCATTTAGCTCCCACTTATAATTGACAGCACTTGATACTTTGTTTTCAGTTCCTGTGTTAATTTGCTAAGGGAAATGGCCTCCAGCTCCATCCACATTCCCGCAAAAAATATGGCCTCCTTCCTTTTTATGGCTGCATAGTATTCCATGGTCTCTCTCTATATATACATATACAAACGTAAATGTACATTGTATTTATCTAATCAGTAATTGAAGGAAATGTAGGTTGATTGCCATGTCTTTGCTATGGTGAACATTGCTGCAATAAACACATGCATGCATGTGTCTTCATAATAGAACAATTTATACTCCTTTGGGTATATTCCCAGTAAAGGGATTGGTGGGTCAAATGGAATTTCTGCCTCCAGGTCTTTTAGGAATCACCACACTGTTTTTCACAGTGGTAGAACTAATTTACACTTCCATCAACAGTATAAAAGCATTCCTTTTTCTCCACAACCTTGCTAGCATGTGTTGTTTTTTGACTTTTTAATAATAGCCATTCTGACTGGTGTGAGATGGTATCTCACTGTGGTTTTGACTTACATTTCTCTAATGATCAGTGATATTGAGCTTTTTTTCATGCTTGTTGGCTGCATGTTTGCTTTTTTGAGAAGTGTTTGTTCGTGTCCTTTGCTCACTTTTATTGGGGTTGTTTGTGTTTTTCTTGTAAATTTAAGTTCCTTAGAGATGCTGGATATCACACCTTTGTCAGATGGATAGATTGCAAAAATTTTCTCCTATTGTGTAGGTTGACTGTTTTTCCTGTTGATAGTTTCTTTTGCTGTGCAGAAGCTCGTTAGTTTAATTAGATTCCATTTGTCACTTTTTGCTTTTGTTTCAATTGCTTTCGGTGACTTCATTATTGTATTGGTCTGTTTTCACAGTGCTATGAAGACATACCTGAGACTGGGTAATAAAAGAGGTTTAATTGACTCACAGTTTCTCATGACTGGGGAGGCCTCAGGAAACTTACAATCATGGTGGAAGGCAAAGAGACATGTCTTATATGGCAGCAGGCAAGAGAACTATGTGAAGGAGTAACCATCTAACTCTTATAAAACTATCATATCTCATGAGAACTAATTCACTGTTATAAGAACAGCATGGGGGAAACCACCCACATGATCCAATCACCTTCAACCTGGTCCCTCCTTCAATATGTGGGGATTATATGGATTAAATTTGAGATGAGATTTGGTGGGGGCACAGAGCCAAATCATGTCATTCCACCCCTTGCCCATTCCAAATATCTCACATCCTTTTTACATTTCAGAACCAATCATGTCTTCCAAAGAGTCCCCTGGAGTCTTAATTCATTCCAGCATTAACACAAAAGTCCAAGTCCAAAGTTTCATCTGAGACAAGGCAAGTCCCCTCTGCCTAAAAGCCTGTTAAATAAAAAACAAGTTAGTTACTTCCAAGATACAATGGAGGTATGGGCATTGGATAAATGTTCCCATTCCAAATGGGAGAACTTGGCCAAGACATAGGGGATACAGGCCCCATGCAAGTCTGAAATTCAGCAGGGCAATCATTAAATTCTAAAGCTCCTAAATAATCTGCTGTGACTCCATGTCTCACATCCATGTCATGCTGATGCATGAAGTGGGCTTCCATGAACTTGGGCAGCTCCATACCTGTGACTTTGCAGGTCATATTCCCCCTCCTGGCTGCTTTCACATTCTGGTGTTGAATGTGCGGCTTTTCCAGGTGCATGGTGCAAGCTTTCATGGATCTATCATTCTGGGATCTGGAGGATGGTGGTCCTCTTCTCACAGCTCCACTAGGCAGTGCCCCTGTGGGGAATCTGTGTGGGGGGTCCAACTCCACCTTTCCCTTTCACACTGCCCTAGGAGAGATTCTCCATGAGGGTTCTACCTGTGAAACAAACTTCTGCCTCGACATCCAGGTGTTTCCATACATCCTCTGAAATCGAAGCAGAGGTTCCCAAACCTCAATTCTTGACTTCTGTGTGCCTGCAGGCCCAACACCATGTGAAGCCACCAAGGCTTAGGCAATGGCCAAGCAATGGCCTGAGTTGTATATTGGCCCCTTTTAACCATAGCTGGGACACAGGGCACCAAGTGCCAAGACAGGCACTCAAGTCCCAAAACTGCAAGGCCTTGGGCCCAGCCCACTAAACCATTTCTTCCTCCTTGGCCTCTGGGCCTGTGATGGGAGGGACTGCCACCAACATCTCTGAAATGCCCTGGAGACATTTTCCCCATTGTCTTGGCCATTGACATTTGGCTCCTTGTTACTTATGCAAATTTCTGTAGCTGGCTTGAATGTCTCCCCAGAAAATGGGTTTCTCTTTTCTATTGCATCATCAGGTTGCATAGTTTCCAGACTTTTACGCTCTGCTTCCTTTTTAAACATAAGTTCCAATTTCAGATCAAATCTCTCAAGTTCAAAGTTTTCCTCATCTCTAGGGCAGGGGCAAAATGCCACTAGTCTCTTTGCTAAAGCATAGCAAGAGTGACCTTTGCTCTTGTTCCCAATAAGTTCTGCATCTCCTTCTGAGACCACCTCAGCCTGGACTTCATTGTCCATATCATTGTCAGCATTTTGGTCAAAAATAATTCAACAAGTCTCTAGAAAGTTCCAAATTTTTCCATAGTTTCCTGTATTCTTCTGAGCCCCCAAATTGTTCCACCCTCTGCCCACTACCCAGTTCCAAAGTCGCTTCCACATTTTTTGGTATCTTTATAGCAGTACCTCTCTCCTAGTACCAATTTACCGTATTAGTCCATTTCACACTGCTATAAAGACATACATGAGACTGGGTAATTTATAAAGAAAAGAGATTTAATTGACTCACAGCTCCACATGGCTGATGAGGCCTCAGGAAACCTGCAGTCATGGAGGAAGGGGAAGAGGCAAGTCTTACATGGCAGCAGGTGAGAGAGAGCTGTGTGAAGGAGGAACCATCAAACTCTTAATAAATCTTCAGATCTCATGAGAAGTCACTTACTATGACAAGAACAGCATGGGGAAAATCATTGCCATGATCCAATCACCTCCCACCCGGTCCTTCCCTTGACATGTGGAAATTATGGATATTACAATTTGAGATGAGATTTGGGTGGGAACACAGAGCCAAACCATTTCAGTAATGAAATCTTTGCCTGCCCTATGTCCTGAATGGTATTGCCTGTTTCCTTCTAGAATTTTTATAGTTTTGGATGTTACATTTAAGTCTTTAATCCATCTTGAGTTGATTTTTGTATATGGTGTTAGGAAGAAATCCAGTTTTGATTTTCTGCATATGGCTAGCTAGTTCTCCCAGCATCATTTATTAAATAGAGAATCCTTCCCCCATTGCTTATTTTTGTCAGGTTTGTCCAAAATCAGATGGTTGTAAGTGTATGTATAAACGTATTTTTTTAAAATCTGAGTAGTGTTGTACTATATGGATTTCTTATACTTTACTAATTGAATTTTCTATTGATAAGTAGGCAAGATTTTTCTTCTTTGTGAGGAATGCATCTTTATTAAAATAAACATTTTTGTACATATTTCTTTACATACTCATACCAACATTTCTGTGGAATAAATTTCAGAAGTTGGAAGTCCTGGGTCAAAGAGTATGTGAACTTAAAGTCTTATAGATACTTACAAATTTCCTTTCAAAATGAAGGCAATGATTTGCATATTCTCCAAGTATAAATGACTATACCTTATTCCTCACATCTTTACCATCACTGACTAGAATCAGAGTTTAAATACTTTATCTATTTATAGGTAAAATTGTTTATCTCATTTTATTTTGTCACATATGATGGTAGTTGAAGTCTAAAATCTTTAAGTACTTCTATTTGACAAAATACAAAATCTTTAATCTGACATTTAGGTTATATTACTGTAATTCCAACCTGAACTCTATCATTCTTTACAAATATTCTATGCTTCAGGTATGGGCCTCATTAGCAGCACAAATCTACTTCATCATTTCTGTGCTTTGCAGTTTTCTCTTACTTGAATGTCCTTTATTTTTCACTATTTTTCCTGAAATCCTAGCCATTTGTCAAACCTGGTTCAAATGTCATGTGCTACGTGAAGCCTTCTGAGATAAGCCCTGTTGAAACTAGTTTTTGTTTTTCTTCTTCTGTTGCATTAATTTTCCCTCCATAGGGTACTCATATCTTAATTTGCCAATACATCTAATTTTTCCTACTGGATTTTAAGGTTCTTAAGAATCTGGAATTATTACATGTATGTCTTTCTCTCCCACAGCTCTTAGCATGGTGCCCCCCGTTAGAAACTGTCTGTTGAAAGAAAGAAGAGTGCATGCATGCATGTCTAACGCTGCCTGATGCATGAATAAGCATCATTGAAGAAAAGAGATGTCATGCAAGAAGAATAATTCTAATGAAAACAAATTGGCATTCATTTCATAGAACACACTGTATACAAACTCATTTAAATCTGCAAAGAGGAAATATTTCTTTTCCTTTGCTCTTGAAAAAGTCAAGCCTAAAATTATTCCAGTGTATTCCTCAGGAATTTAGGAATGCAAAAAGGAAAGATTTCATTTATAAAAAATAAAACAGTTTAAGTGGCTGCTGCTTAAGTAGAAGTAATTTTAAAGACTTGATTTTCACCAAGTTGTTCCAACAGTAGAGATTTAAAAGGGAAATGAGATAAGTTTTTTTTTTTTTTTTTTTTTAATTTTAATGTCAGTTCCTGGATACATATGCAGAACGTACAGGTTTGTTACATAGGTATATATGGGCTGTGGTGGTTTGCTGCACCTATTGACCCGTCCTCTAAGTTCCCTCCCCTCATCCACCACCCCCCAACAGGCCCTGGTGTGTGCTGTTCTCCTTCCTGTGTTCATGCGTTTTCGTTGTTCAGCTCCCACTTATGAGTGAGAATATGTGGTGTTTGGTTTTCTGTTCCTGTGTTAGTTTGCTGAGGATGATGACTTCCGGCTTCATTCATGTCCCTGCAAAGGACATTATCTCTTTTATGGCTGCATGGTATTCCATGTTGTAAATGTACCACATTTTCTTTCTCCAGTTTATCATTCATGGGCATTTAGGTTGGTTCCATGAGTTTGCTATTGTAAATAGTGCTGTGGTAAACATATGTGTGCATGCGTTTTATAGTAGAATGATTTATAATCCTTTGGGTGTATACTCATTCATAGGATTGCTGGGTCAAATGGTATTTCTGGTTCTAGATCCTAGAGGAATAGCCATACTGTCTTCCACAATGGTTAGGACTAATTTACATTCCCATTAACAGTGTAAAAGCATTCTTATTTCTCCACAGCCTCACCATCATCTGTTGTTTCTGGACTTTTTTTTTTTTTTTTTTTTTTGTTTGAGACGGAGTCTTGCTCTGCCGCCCAGGCTGGAGTGCAGTGGCCGGATCTCAGCTCACTGCAAGCTCCGCCTCCTGGGTTCACGCCATTCTCCTGTCTCAGCCTCCCGAGTAGCTGGGACTACAGGCGCCCACCTCGTCGCCCAGCTAGTTTTTTGTATTTTTTAGTAGAGATGGGGTTTCACCGTATTAGCCAGGATGGTCTCGATCTCCTGACCTCATGATCCGCCCGTCTCGGCCTCCCAAAGTGCTGGGATTACAGGCTTGAGCCACCGCGCCCGGCCGTTTCTGGACTTTTTAGTAATTGGCATTCTGAGTGGCATGAGATGTTATCTCACTGTGGTTTTGATTTGCATTTCTCTAATGATCAGTGATGTTGAGCTTTTCTCATGTGTTTGTTGGCCACATAAATATCTTCTTTTGTACATATCCTTTGTCTACTTTTTGATGAGTTTTTTTTTTTTTTTTTTTTTTTTTTTTGTAAATTTGTTTAAGTTCCTTGTAAATTCTGGATATGAGACCCTTGTCAGATGGGCAGATGGTACACATTTTCTCCCATTCTGTAGGTTGCCTGTTCACTCTGATGATAGTTTCTTTTGCTGTGTGGAAACTCTTCAGTTTAATTAGATCCCATTTGTCAATTTTGGCTTCTTTTTCAATTGCTTTTGGTGTTTTTGTCATTAAGTTTTTGCCCATGCCTATGTTGTGAATGGTATTGCCTAGGTTTTCTTCTAGGGTTTTTATGGTTTGGGGTTTTACATTTAAGTCTCCAATCCATCTTGAGTTAATTTTTGTATAAAGTGTAAGGAAGGGGTCTAATTTCAGTTTTCTGCAGATGGTTAGTCAGTTTTCCCAGCACCATTTATTGAATGGGAGATCATTTCCCCATTTCTTGTTTTTGTCAGGTTTGTTGAAGATCAAATGGCTGTAGATGTGCGGTGTTATTTCTGAGGTCTCTGTTCTGCTCCATTGGTCTGTTATATGTCTGTTATTGTCCATATATGTCTGTTATGGTCTATATATGTGTGTTTTGGTACCAGTACCATGCTGTTTTGGTTACTGTAGCCTTGTAGCATTGTTTGAAGTCAGGTAGCGTGATGCCTCCCGTTTTGTTCTTTTCGCTTAGGGTTGTCTTGGCTATATGGGACTTCTTTGATTCCATATGAAATTTAAATAGTTTTTTCTAATTCTGTGAAGAACATCAATGGTAGTTTGATAGGAATGTCATTGAATTTAAAAATTACTTTGGGCAGTACAGCCATTTTCATGATACTGATTCTTCCCATCTGTGAGGATAGAATGTTTTTCCATTTGTTTGTCTCCTCTAAAATTAGACAATTTTGTAGAAGTGTTTTGTTAATGTAAAATACTAAACAAATAGGATATTGTATTCATTTCAACAGCACAGTCAACCAAATGCATTTCCAACCAAATTAGTTTGAAATATTCTCATCTACATCTGTAGTGAGAAGAAGTATATCCTCGATGATTTCCAGACTGTTAAAATAATATCCCTAATAAGAAAGCTGAGTGTAATATCAAAGATTGATCAGAACTGATATGTAAGATGCCAAAGGTCAAGAACTGTGTCTATTTTCTTTAAAATCATTTATTTAGTGTCTAACAGAGAGTAGGTGCTTAGCCAGTATTTGTTGAACCAAATTAAATTTTGAGCAGGACTAAATAGAATTTGAAAAAAATGATTGTGATGTTATCAGAGCACAACTTTCTAAAATGTAAATAAGAATTATGTCAACAAAACAATAGATCTATGTTTTCAGTACACATTGTTGTGACTTAGTTACTATTTTGCAAATGCAGTTTTTGATTAAAGCAAAAATTAAAGTGTTATGAACAAAAATTAGTTTAAAATAATAGAATTTAGTTTGTCCATATGTGACAGTTGGCATTGTGTTCTGTTTTATGTAACAGAGAACCCAACTATAGAGGTTTAACCCAAAAATTGTTTATGTTTTCCACTAACAAGCAGTTAAAAGGTGTGCAGTCCAGGGCTGGTGCAGTTGCTCATGGATGATTTTAGAAAATTTCCCTTTAATATTTCTGTGGTTGTTGCACATTCCATATGATGTCCACATTGATGGTATAAAGACCCAGGAAGGATGAAATAAATTTTAAGGATATAGCAGCCAATTCTGTGGTATTTTATCAGGAAAAAAGAAAAGAAAAAAAGTTTTCTTAGAAGGTATTTAAACAGTCCACTTTTTCTATCTCAGTGGCCAGAGGAATGACATCTCCCTGATTTGCTGAGATCAGTCACTATTTGTCCTTTGGGGCATATGAAAGGATTTACCCCCTCTGCAAATCAGAGATTTTTTCATTACCCTCAGGGCTGGGATTATGGTGAAGTGAGTGAGACATTTGCCTCTGATGTAGAATTTACAAGGGTGCCAAAAATCTCAGTAAAAAATATATATTAAAGCAAAAAAAAAATTTTAATGACATTGATATTAAAAAATCATCATGAATAAGATATGAAAATTCTAAGTAAAGAAAGGATCCCACTCTCAACTTGCACGACTCATTGAACCAGTTTCATCCTGATCCTAACTGATTACCTGACCAAATAAATGTTCTTTTATTAGGAATGAAATAGGAAAATTCAGGTGGGTGATGAAGGAACAAGACAGGAGGGACAGATGTTAGTGAGGGGATGGACAAAGTTGACCACAATATGGTCACCTTTTATATGTATATATAAAGTATATATACTTTATATATAGTATATATTTATAGTATGTATTATATGTATTTATAGTATATATTATATATAATATATAGTACATATTATATATGAAATATATATAATATTTATAGTATATATAGTATATATATATTAAGTATAAAGTATATATATTAAGTATAAAGTTTATATAGCACATATCAATTCAGTCTAGCCATATGTCAAATTCACATGCAGAGAGTGGCTACTGTATTGGACACTGCAGTGCTATATGTGTCTAACTTTAACCTTTGTTGTATGTCTAACGTCAGCCTATTTGATATCAAAAATTGTTCAGGCAAGGCGAGGTGGCTCACACCTATAATCCTAGTGCTTTGGGAGGCTGAGACAGGAGGATCATTTGAGCCCAGGAGCTCGAAACCCAGCCTGGGTAACATAGGGTGACCCCATGTTTACAAAAAATAAAAATAATTTTAAAAATAGCTAGCATGGTGGTACATACTGTAGTCCCAGCTACATGGAAGGCCAAGACAGAAGGATTGTTTGAACCCAGGAGTTGAGGCTGCGGTGAGCTGTGATTGCACCACTGCACTCCAGCCTGAGAGATATAGTGAGACTCTCCCTCAAACAAAAACAAAAAATTGATCAGTATGTCATGCACAAAAGGCTTTTTCTAAAAATATGGCATTAATACTAGCTGAAAAGGCACAAGCTATATAAAAGCCCATAATCTTATTTGTATAACTGGCTTTTAATGGTAAAACTCCAGTGACAAGAAAGACACAATGCTGAAATGCTTCAATTTTTTCATGTGCCACCTGAAATTATATTAGCTGACATGACTCAGTAAAAAGTATTCATTATTCTAAGAGCCATCATCAGTTTATTACGGACTAATCAATAGAATTCTCATCACCTATTCTAAGATTTTCAAAAGTAAACATCAATTCTTTATGTGTTAGATCAAGAGTTTAGTTGCAGACCCCTTTGGAAGACCAGCAAATGACTCTAGGCTTTGCAGCAATGACTCAGTTAAATTAATGGAAAACAATGTTTTGTTTAGCTCCTTCACCCTTTTTAATGAATAGTGCCTTTATATCATTTATCTTTTTTCAATTGTTATATCCTATGAAAAGAAAACCTTGGAAAAACACAATTTTGGATGATGGGAAACCTAAGAAAGAAGTAACATGAAAGATTAGAATGTGAATATATCTAAATAGCATTTAGGGCTGATTTGTTTCTTAGCCTATTGATGTTAAATTTGATGGACAAGAACGTACAAAGCAAAAAACATGCCATAAAATTGGTTAGAATTTTTTCTCATAGATAAGAGATTCTCTTAGTCTGAGAGTCCAACAGAGGGAGAGAAACTGAATTATTACCTAGTTTGAAATTGAAGAAAAATGCTGATGTGAGTAAAAACATTTGGCATTCCTGTTCTCAAATGCTACCCAAAGAACACAAAGAGAAATCTTTTGAGAAGACCAAGAGAACTACTTAAGAGTTGCTTTGTTGTTACTATAAAATTGTTTACCTGAATTTCAAAAGTATTAATTCCTTAAATAAGATTAGAAAGTAAATCACATTCAATTTATCCCAACATTTTATTATGAAAGTTACTAAACAAAGCAAATTTTAAACAATATATCCATCATTTAGTTTTAACCATTACATTTTATTGTACTTGTGTTATTACACTTCTACCCACAATTGCCCTCTTACCATTATCCTGTTTCATTTTTTGTACATTAAAAAATGAATTGCAGAAATCAGAAATGCAGAAATACATTAGCATGCATACTACTAAATAAAGTTCAGTATGTGATTATAGCATTTTCTTTTGATATAAAATTTATGTACATTCATACAAATCTTAAGTGCATCTTCACTGTTTTATCAAATACGTGCAATTGTGTAGTGCAAATCCTTATCAAGATATAGACATCGTATCACCTACAAAGTTCCCTCGTGTCCCTCACCAGTGTATCTCCCTCACTTCCCAAGATAAACGCTATTTTAATTTTTTTGGACCAAGATTAATTTTGCCTGTTCCAGAATTTTATTTGAATTCAAATCGTATACTATATACTTTTATATAAGACTGTTTCAAAGATAATGTTTTTGAGGTTTATCTATGTTGGTGCATGTATGAGTAATTTGCTTCTTTTCATTCCTAAGTAGTATTTCTCTGCATGAATATATTATAATTTATTTCTTAATTTTCCCCTAGATTTATACTTAGGCTGTTATTTATAATGTGTTATGAATATTGTTGCCTATTTCTTTTGTGTATATAACGTTTCATTTTCTTGAGTAAATACCTAGAAGTAGAATTGCTGTGTTATAGAATAGATGTAGTATTTGGGTTTATGTGAAATTAGTAGACTACTTTTTCCCAAAGTAATTGCAATGCTTTATATTTTCACAGTATATAAGAGTGCTACTTGCTCTGGATTTTCACCATCATTTGCTATTTATTGTCATTTATGAACTGATGAAAAATGGAAGCAAAGATTAATAAGGAATTTTTAGATCATATATGTTACCATAAAAATTATAGGAGTCCCAATTCATAGGAGAATATTTTTATCACAGTACATTTCTTACCAAACATTAAGGTTTAGTAGTGGTTTTGTTCATGTATTTTGAATTCTTGTACGATATATGGTCATATAACTCAAAGGACTAGTGTACTGCCAGATGGTAAATAATAAGCACTTTCCTTATAATTTCATTCAAAATTTACTTTAAATATAAGATATCTTTTCCTTATCTAAAAGACAGTTGATGAAAAAGGAATAGAAGGTGATCCTTTCAGAATTGTAGATTTTTACCAATATGAAGCCTTCAAGATACAAATGCTTGATTTAAGATACAAACTCCTAATATAAAAGATTTTAGAGTTTAGCAGAAAACTTTTCCTACTCTTTCATTTTAATCATTATATCTGCATCAAGCTATGGGAGAAAAGGAGGCATTGTGTATATGAAGGAATTATTCTGATACCATTTCACTAGGTAGCTACTCATGTCTAGAGGCAAAGATAATTGAAAATTTAGGCAGATGGGTGTGGTAATAATTTCTAGCAAAGTTAATTATGTTAGCATGGGGACACTTCATAGTGAAGTATTAATAAAGGAAATTACATAGAAACTGTTCCTTTGTACTCAATGAATATTAAATATGAGGATAGATGAGTGAAAGAGACTTTACAGATATATTTTGATCTGATCTCAACTGTGTGGCTGATGAAGATTAAAGACTTTTTGAGTTGTTATTGTTATTTGTGCTCCTATTTTAAGCAGCCTTCCATCTTCTAACACTAAAACTCTAGCATTATAAGCTTGTGGATATGACATATTTATGAATATTTATGGGATATTAAACATATTACTTTTCAGTGATGCATATTTTTCTTTCTAATTTTATTTCACTCTCTACTTCGTTAGCATTTGCAGTGCTTCTCTGGCAATTTGTTACCTGTCTTTTGAGTTTGTACTTTCAAATATATACACAGTCATAACGGTTTCTGTCATCAAGTGCTTCCCCTTCCCCAACCTGCTCTTAGTGAGAGCTACATTTGTGCCGATATCTCAAAAAGTCAAGGTATCAGTTAAGAAGAGATCATCAGGTGTCAGAGGGCCTTAGGTGTTGGTAGGAAATAGTCAGCCAAGGTAATTTGATTAACAGAATTCATGAAGAGTTAAATTCTCTAAAAAAAGAAAAGTCCTAGGACCTAGACCCATGAATTTTCAGTAGAATTTGGCATTGGATGGACATCTCTCTTATTTTAAGAGGAATATATAGAATACTAAAGTGTAACCACACCATGATTGCATCATAAAAATGTGGGCATAGAGATGATGGGACATAGAAAACAGCTATTTTATTTTTCATTGTTTTCATTCGCTCTCATATACATTTATAAGACTTTGTGTCTGTGCTGATACAGATTTTATTAAAAAGGTTCTAGTTAACCATGGAGGACTTGTGGATAGAGTTTACCCTCTTTATTATTATAAAAATGTGTGTGGGATAGGAACAATTATGAGCCACTTGCTTATAAATAATTTCTTCATTTTTTATGTTTAAATAGGCACTGGCCACCTCTCTCTTCCTCAGTGGTTATCTTTCTGAGTTTACAGCTATCATACAGGCTTCTGCAAGCAAGGGGACAAGCCTGAAGCATCCAATCCAGGGTTCCTTATGCTTACTATGACACTAATTGGTTCTTGTCTTACCTGCGTAAGTTGAACCCAAAGTTCATAAGAAATATTCACCCTTCTGAGGAAAGGGTTATGCTAAAATCAAGAACAGGGGTTTAGCCAGAGAATAGGATGATTAACGACGACAGGAGAGAAGCTGAGTAGTTTGAAGACAGCGCATTTGGGCTTGCCATGGATTTGTCTTGAGAAACCTGTTGTAAAGAAAGGAGTCCAAGTTAAGGGTTTGGACTAAAAATAATGTTTTTCCTTTTCTAACATTGTGTAAATTTTCAGTTTGTCAGTTTTATAGAGTAACTAAGAAAAGTGTATTAGCCATTTATCACATTTTTAATGATAAGTTTGGCTCTGAGTATGTAAGATCCTTGAATATAGATGTGTGTAGCATTTCAGAACAGTGTCAGCAATTGCTGGATTGGAAAATAGTACTAGTAAAATCATTTTAATTTCATCTACTGATTTAAACTGGTTGCCTTGCTTTCTTCAAGCAGTGTGGTCTCTTCTTTAATTGTGCAGGCTTTCATTAATGCACCAGTAAGGATGATAGAAAACAATTCATTTACGTAATTGCAACTAGCCTGTCATACCCAACTTGGGAGAGCAGCAACTTCCACAGCATGAGGTCCACATTCTGCAACCCAGGCTGGCATTTAGATGAGTTCCTTTTCATTGAAAATATATGAACTTCTAATTATTTTAAATGTATAAGTAATACATATGTAAATCTATATTATACAAATGTAAAATCTGTTTTAGTTAAGAAGTAAATCCACAGTAGCAATTTAGTTGTCCATTTTAGACATTGAGAAAGTGTAGGCATCAATAATAAGGAAATACTTGAAAGATAACAAAGTCATGGAATTATACATAATTCTGGTCTGTAGTAGCTGTTTCTATCCACAAACAACAACAAAATAAGTCACACCAAGGTTCAACACCTTAAAACAGCAAACACTTATGATATCACAGTTTCTGAGGACCAGGATCTGCAAGTGGCTTGGCAAAGTGTTTCTAAGTCCATGTGTCTGTGGAATAAATGCTTAATTTTCTTAATGACTGACTTTTACTCTTTTGTAAACTTTCCAAGATGAAAAACCTTCCAGGGTGCATTCTTCTTACCTGCCTACTCAAAAACAGCACATTGACCACATTTCAATGATTCACTCATCATGTAGACTCTTTACTATGAACATTATCAGTATTATTTAATGATCAAATAGTGATATAGTCCTGATCTCTAGTTTTCCCCTACATTAATATTCTCATTCCACTCTGTATGCTATAATATTGTATCTACCCTTTGCATATCTTGCTTTCTCTTACATTATTAGCATTTTGACAGGTACTTCTTATTCTTGTCATATCATCATTCCTAAGCAAACCCTCCCTCAAAACACACACCCTTCATCTCATATTAATAAATATTTAATGAGCCTCTGCTGAGTTGTGGACTTGCACTAGCTCATGGCAGATACAAAAGTGAATTGCACATTATCTCTTCCTTAGAGAGTACACTGTTTATTTGTTGGGGATGTGGGTGGCCCAGAGAGACATGATTAGTTAATAAAGTCATTAATAATATACCACAAAGTATAATGAGGTCCAAAAAAAATATCTTTCTGAGCAAGTCAGAGACATCTCTTCAGAGTAGGAGACATAAGATATTGAAATTAAAAGATGGATAGATAGGGCCTTTTTGGGTAGATGAGAAGGGGTAGGGAATTTTTGGTAAAGGAAGTAATATGTGCAGTTCACAGAGGTCTTATAAGAACAGGATTCATTTTAAGTATTTCCAGTACAGTGTGGTGGGACTTTGGGGATTAGGAAACAATGAGGTCAAGTGAATGGGTGTTTCACAAGTTGGTAGCTAGTGAGATAAGTTGGAACTAAATGTTTCATGATTTATATAGTAAAAAGCTTTAGCATGTGTGCTCAGGAATCTGACTATTTGTGGTTCACTTCTATTTTTGCATTTGCTATTCATGTGACTTTGGGCAAGTTGCTTAATCTTGCTTTTCTTGTCTGCAAAATTGATATAATATTGTTTGCTTCCTAATTTGTTCAAAGGATTCAGTGAGACAAATGCAAAACACTTAGCACAGTGACTAGACTCAGTAAGTGTTCAGCAAATATTAGTTTTATTATCACTATTAATTTATCCCAAGGATTATACTATTTGTCCTGTAGTTCAGAGGAGCTTATCTCAGTTGCATAGGCAACATGGTGACACAATCAGATTTATGTATTTAATTTCACTGATAACAGTGTCAAGAGTGTTAAGAGCAGGCTTCTTTCCTCTCTGGTCTCCTTACCTCCCGTCTAAGTGCCTACTAGTCCAAAGACTTAGAAAGAGCTCCTGGCTTAAGTAGAAGATAGTCATGTATTCATTAATTCATTAAATGAATATTTCCTGAGTCCTATTGTGTGCCAGGCACTAAATAAAGTTTCTACACATGTGGATTTATTCTACTGAATAAGACTTATCAGTTGATAAACTTTATAAACAAGCTTCTTATTCTTAACTTACTAAAGCATAGTTTTAGTGTGTAATGAGAAATATTAGATAGATACCAGATACAGAATTAATTTTCTTACTGGTTTCAAAAAAGCCCATTCTTTTTTTTCCTTTGAACAGTAATGTGATCAATGTTTACAATACCTAAAAATGATTTTGCTATAGGTAAATATAAAATACTTTCTAAGAGAACTATCTTGGGTTTAATCTCAGATTAAGTACAATAACTACGTTGTAGTGACACAAATCCTGCTGGTTAATTCAGCTAATTCAACAACAAACATACAAATACAGTCTGATCTAATAAATCCAATAAAAACGGTAAGTATTGAATACTAGGCCCACACTCAGAGAAATCATCTCACTCCACTTAGAGGTGCCAGGGTTAACATCCCACAAGAGACATCAGCTGAGGTTAGTCATGCAAATAGATCATTCTAGTCAGAGGGAAAGCATGTGCCATGGCCCAGAAATGCTTGGGGAAAAGTCAGTATATGTGAAGTCTATAGTGTGAGGGGCTAATGCTAAAGCTAGAAACTGTAAGCCAGATCCTGAAGGACCGATATGCCATTTTAAGAAGTATGGTATGTAGTCTAAGAGCTGTGGAATTCTATAGACATGTTTTTGCAGGGAATGAAATGAAGACATGCATTTAAAAAATTATTTTGATGAACATGTGGAGAAAATTTTGGAGACAAGCAGGATTTAAGCACAGGAGACCAGTTAGGAGTCCATTCCTGTAATTCTAGCTAAAATAATGATGGTCTGAACTAACCTAATAGCAGTGGGCCTACGGGAAGTGAATTACTTTCAGGGATATTAGGGAGATAGAAGCAAAAGGACTTAGTGATCTATTTGATGAAGGAGAGAAAAGAGGCCAATGTATCTCTGTCTTGGAAACTGATTGGATGGAGTTTCATACCCTAAGCTAAGGAATTAGAAGATAGGCAAGTCTGAAAGGAAAATACCCTGTTACTGAAAAAGTGACAAAATACAAAAACTTATATTTGCTCACTTTTGCCAAAAGAGAAAATGAAATATACAGAAATGCTGTTTCAACAGTTCAATAGGATGCACAATCAACAATGATTTTTCCTTGTCTTATTTTGAAGATCATATTCTAGTTTAAAATATTTGAATACTGAATACAATTATAGGCTTGGTTGGGTATGCGTGCTTCCCCACCTCGGGCTGACAATTTTTGATGTCTGTGCTGACTGATACAATTTGGAGGGATGAACCAAATTATTTTCCTATCCACCACTTCTATTTATACAGAAATTACGCTTGACTGTAGTGACACTAATCATGGCAGAACTGATCAAATTCAGCTCCCCTGCTGCTGACCTGGGCCAATAAGTCATTCATGACTGACAGGTGTTTCTGTGCCTGCTTTCCGTTCCTTTTCTTCCCCCACTTTTAAACACACTGGAATTTTATAAGCCACTTTTCTTTACGCTACCACATATATGTCCTTTCAGAGGAAATGCCAGGGAGGGTTTGTTTGATTCAGAGACACAGCCTTCATTTAGCTCTTTCTACTCTTTCCTTCTCCCTCTGAATAAGTACAAGACCCAGGAGAGCTGAGACAGGGGTTCTTGACTTTGTGTGTGTAACAGACCCTTATGCTTGTCTGGTGAAGCCTGTGGGCCTCATTCAGAAACATATTTAAAAATACATCAAATAAAGTGCATGAGATTACAAAGGAAACCAGTTATTATTGAAACACATTTCTTGAAAAATCATTAAAATTGTTTTCTGATATTGTATGTATTCATTTTGTAATGAATTAAAAGCTCTAGCAGGAAATTTAATAACTAATATAATTTCAAAGTAGTCATCAGTGTTAATAATATTTTGCAATATCTTCAACCATAATATAGGAAAATATCTGATTATTTATTGATGACACACAGATATCTAAAACTACTCTGATTTGTTGGCTATATTCATAACTGATGGGAATGCTAAATTTCAATCAGAGTTCAGTGAAAATGAAGGTGTATTTTTTTCCCATCTCAAGCTCATGGACCCCTGTATTCTGTGGTCGCCAGTTTAAGAACTTCTTGCTTCTTGGGTTACAGTAGGCATGATAATTATTTGGAGAACTTGTTAAAATGCAGAGTTATGGGTGACCCCCTGCCCCAGAAGATGCTGACTCAGGAGGTCTGGGGTGGGGCCCAAGAATATATATTTTAAACATATACCCGAAATGTGATTCTCACAAATCTTGTTCCAGAATCATCTTTTGAGAAATAAAAGCTTGAGATATAGAATAAGATTTGCAAAGACATTGGGGTGGGATATGACTATTAGTTCATTATCCTTGTGTCAACATTCCAACTTTTGAACCTTTGTTATAGTAATTATTATTTAAATAAATATATGTTATACATACAGTATTTAAAATGTGCATAGAATATTTTATGTGGGTAAAAAATTATAATATGAGTTATTATTAGTTGTATCAACATTTTCTCTGAAAGACACACTTTTTTCTTAAGACAAGCTTTAAAACATTTGACAAAATATCACTAAAGCGTAGCAAGTGGTAATAATCATAAATGCAATGCAGTGTAGTCCTGTGACATTGAAATCATTTCAGTAATTTTACAGTACATTTGAATTGCAGCACCATTCATCCACTGAGTTTCCATTAACTTTGCTTAAAATCTCTCAGTCCACAAAGAAGCACAAGTGTCAAGTTTCTCCTTCATGCTCAGAGACCTGGCTTGAATCACAATTCTGCAGAAGATAATTGTTATTAATTAAAACATTCCTATCAGCCTGTGTTTTGTTTTAATGCATATTGAACAGGTTCGTAACCTCTGCTGTCTCCATTATTGGAAAAGAAAAATAAGAGAGTACTGTTCTTTAACTCTCCCCAGCTCTCCTGGGGTTTCCCTGATGTCATTGAACAGGCTTTTTGATTGGTTGATACCTTTTAAAAAAAGAAGTAAAGACACAATATTATAACACATTGCAGAGCAGGCTCATTATTGTCAAATTAGATTCACTGACCTTCACTGCCACTTACAGGGAAGAGACAGGCAGCATATCAAGGACGGTTTGCAGTGAGTAAATCCACACTAAGTGCCACTCAACAGTAACTAGCCTAGACATGTCTTTGTGCTATTTTAACACGTCAGTTTTTAAACTCCTAGCATATTAAATACTGTGTGATACATATATTCAAGTGAGTACTATTTACAGAAAACTATGATGTGCATATTTTTTTGAAATAAATTTTATTCCAAAGGATACCTCCCAGTGTGTGTGTGCATGCACACACACCCGCCATTTGTAGATAAAATCCCCAGCTTCCTTAATTTATAGAAAAATCAATAATTTCCTTGTATATCAAGGCAGGGCTGATATAGTCAAAGTTTGGTGTTTAGCTTAAAATATGTGTATATCCTTTAAGCCATGTGAATCATTCTCTTCCTTCTCTGTACACAAGTTATTTCCCTTTTAACTCGGTGTAAAGACAGAGGAGACAACTCTTAGTAGAATTGCCATTGCTGAAAGAATTCATTCATTCATTTACCCATCAATGTTTTTCTGGATCTAATAAATGCCAGTCATTGTTCTAGAAATAATATCCTAAAGTGATTCCTTTCTAGCTATTGTATGGGGTAGGGGCAAACTGGTTTGTGAAGCAATAGCACGGGCTTCTTTTTTTTTTTTTTTTTTAATATAGTTCTAGGTATGTGCAGTTGTTACAGTATACTTTGCCAATGTGGTGGCTGCAATCAGTCAGCACCCATCGATCACATTATATCAGTATAACTCCCAATAATCCCCCTCCTCCCCCTCAATGGCCCATGGTGATGTCCCCTCCCGAGTCCATGTCATTGTTCAGTCCACCTATGAGTAGAACATGCGTTTTGGTTTCTTCTGTATAGTTTGCTAGAATGATGTTTTTTAAACATAAAGACTTTTTTAAAGTGAGCATTGCCATAGTGTTTACCTCTGCTATAGGGATAGTTATAGTTTCATCATCTGCCTTTTTTTAGAAAACTGAGATAGAATAGCATTTTTACTGGGATAGAATGTGAGGTTTCGTATATAACATTTGCACATTCTAATTTCTATATGATGTTAGATGGAAACTTCACTGGAACTAGTGCCACAAAATATATGGTAGAAGGACATAAAAGCTCTGTGTTACATGGTTGTAGCATATTCATGCATGCAAATTATAATATTAGGTTGGCACAAAAGTAATTGCAGTTTTTCGCCAGTCACTTTCAATGACAAAAACTGCAATTACTTTTGTACTAACCTAATGGTTGAATTTAAGAGGAATAAAACAATAATATGCTGCGTTGGCTATAACACACTGTATTTTCCCTTCCATGAGGTTTATTGTACTCTATCTCAGAATGTGTCTAAGTCTCCTACATGGAGTTTATTTAAAGTCAGTTAAATAGCCACTGAAGGATGTTTCTGGGCATTCCGTTTTGCAAGCTTGCAGGAGTAGAGAACTTTGTCCTATTGTCAGTCTTGTGTTCTTACTCACTTTGGGAAACAAGTCCTTTCCCTCTGGGCAGAAGGACTTTTGGCCATGGAAAGCTAATATGGGTTTAAAGTACAGGGAACCTGGATGAGAAAAAAATTGGTATTTTGTCAAGATTTATTTTTTGAAATGCCAATATTTATAGAGAAGATGCAAATGAAGATGAAGCTTAAGATTTTTAGTAGGCTCCTCTATCAGTTAACATTATCTACAGTAATGCTGAATAACAAACAACCCCAAAATTCAGTAACTTCAGACAATGATTTTATTCTTTGTCATATGTCTGTAGGTTGGCTCCTCCATTTGGTGCAAGTTGCCTGTTTTCCTTAAGTGTCTCTTACCTTTGTTGGGAACTGTTCCCGTGAGATTAGCAGCAGTGAAATGTGGGAACTGTGGAATATGTGATGCCTCTTATTGCCGAGGCTTAGAACTACACACTCTTACTTCTGTGTACATTCTGCTGACTAGGTCATGTCATAACTCAACATTCTGCCTGGAGTAGCTAAGTGCTCTTAGTGGTCATTCACTGAATGAGGAAGCAAAAGTGGGGAAGCTCCTTCTGGGAAAAGGATGAGTTTAATTTTGAACCTGTTGGATTTGAAGGGCCTTTACACTTATGAGTGGAGATATTCAATAGGCAGTTAGATGTATGGGTGAAAAGCTCAGAAAGAATGATGTGGGCTGAAGATAGAAATATGGGGATCATCAGTATAAAGAAAATAATGAAAGTCAGTGGAGTAGGTGAGAATGTCCAGGGAGAAAATGTAGATTAAGAGAAATAGGACTAAGTTCTACACGCAAATATTTAAATGGCAGACTATGGTAGAGTCACCTGCAAAGAAGTGTAGAAGGAAAGTCCAAAGAGAAAGAGGAAAACAAGTAGAGTCAACAAATGAGGGCAGCAGAAAATAATACATTCTCCAAACCTGATTATTGATAGCTAACATTCATTAGAGTCCTGGGATGTGCTAGGCATTAAATATACCAAACTACTTTATGTAGAATATTTTATTTAATTATCACAGTAATTCTGGAAGGCATTATTAGTAACTCCCTTTTATAAAGGAAACCGAATAGGAGTAAAGTAATTAGCCGAAGATCACAAAAGTAATAGATGATGGAGACAGATTTGACCACAGGAACTCTGATTCTAGAGCCAGAACTCTTAACTATGTTTTATAAAACTGAGAATTCTAAACAGACCTAAATATTTAAAAAAATACAGCCTTATGATCTATTAAATATGCTTATCTATAAAAGAAAATGTTTGTGATTAAGTAAAGCTCATGCTACAAAATATTTTTTAAAATAGATTCCCAATTAGATATAATTGAATGAAATGATCAAGATTACCTAGAATAAAGAGTGGAACTTGGGACTTGCAAAACTATTAACAGTAATATTCTTACAAAATGTTAAATGTGGCAACTTTGGATGTGATTATGGACCATTTAAAAAAAAAAATTAGCTGGAGTGCAGAGGTGCAGTCTCAGCTCACTGCAGCCTCCGTCTCCCAGGTTCAAATGATTGTCGTGCCTCAGCCTCTTGAGTAGCTGGGATTACCGGCATGTGCCACCATCCCCAGCTAGTTTTGTAATTTTAGCAAAGATAGGGTTTTGCCATGTTGGCCAGGCTGATCTTGAACTCCTGACCTCAAGTGATGGACCTGCCTTGGCCCCCTAAAAAGCTGGGATTATAGGCGTGAGCCACCATGCCTAGCCATGGACCATTTTTATTTGTACTTTATTGTATTTCCAAAATTTCCTGAAATTTATATTTATTATTTTTATATTTTTATATTTGTTATTAACTTTATAATTTTGTAATTATGTTTTATAATTATAAAATTATATTTTATAATTATAATTTATAATTAATTTTATAATTTATATTTAATTTATAATTTATATTTATTGTTTTTATAATTAAAAAATTAGATATAATTTTAAAATTCCCACTCAAATCCTGGGGGAGTTAAATGAGGTTTTATATATATGGAGTGCATGACAAGGTATTTTGTACCTATTAGATGATAAATACAGTACCATTGATGATTTGATATAATATTGTCACATTATATGCTTTAAACATGAATAAAAGTAACTCCAAAAATGGGTGAAAGCCAAACACAAAGCATTTGTATATTGCTATATGCCCATGATATATATATATTAAACCCCTATAATGTATATATTAAGTATGTATATTTAATTCTACAGCTGAAATGCTTAATCAAGAAATTAGAACATATTTGTTGAAAAGTAATATCACATGTTTTATACTCTTAACCCATGTATATTTTTAGTGAGGGGAAAAGATGCAGACAGATGCATTTATTTAAGCAAATTAGAAAGCTTAATTATGTTAAATAAAATATTCCATTTTCATTCATATTTAATAGATGAAATATTTATCGTATTTAACATAGACTTGATTGCAGTGACCTTTTCACAAGGTGGGTTCCAAGTTATGGAACCAATATTTCTGTTGGAGAAGGTTAGGGTTATATCTAGTATTACTGTCATTATTTTTTAAGTGGCGGAGGCAACCATTCTTCCTGAGCAACCTGCTATGAAGGCCAAGCATGCATGAACAGAGTTTAGTGCCATAATCAAATAAAACTTACACTGAAGGTTATCTCACATGAATTTAATGATATGCATAATTGTTATTCTACTGCATGATAATTAGGCATGAATGTAAGCAGTTCTTATAAATGATAGCAATTTGTAGGAATTTTGCACAGTCAAACCAAGCAAGAGAAGAATGAGTCTGGCAGAATAATGGATAATCTTAAAAGGTGAGAGTCTAAAATGGAGCCTGTGCTCCTCAGCACACTATTTCTTAATCCACTGGATTCTCAAAATTATCTCATCTTGGGGGAAGGAAGTAAGACAAAGGAGGATTGAGGAGAAAAAGAGTCTAGAAAAGGAGAACATTAATGTTATTAGTTGTTATAGGTCACATTGTGTGCCGGTAATAAAAGATATGCTGAAGTTCTAACCGCTAGTACTGTAGACCATGACCTTATTTGGAAATAAGTTGTTCATGTAATTAGGGAAAATGACATCATTCTGAAGTAGGTAAATTCCTAATCCAATATGACTGGTGTCCTTATAGGAAGAGAGTCATGTAAAGACAGAGGTGCAGGGAGAAAACCATGTGCAGACGAAGGTAGAAAGTGGAGTTATCTTGCCACAAGCCAGGGAATGTCCGGGGCTACGAGAAACTGGGAAAGGCAAAGAAAGATCCTCCCTTAGAGACTTCAGAAGCAGCATGGTCTCCAGCACTTTAATTTTGGAGGACTTTTTGTCTCCAGAACTGTGAGAGGGTAAATTTCTGCTTTTCTAAGCCACCAGTTTATGGCACTTTATTACAATAACCCTAGGAAACTAATACGTGGTTTTGCAAGTTTCCTCCTCCACTCTGATTCTGGAAAAACGGGTATTTTATAAATGAACAAATATCTGTTGAGTGCCTTCTGCTTGCCTAGGATTCCTTTCGATACAGGAGTTAAGTGCTGCTGACAAGAAAAATATGGTCCCTGTCCTCAAGGGATTTATAGTCTATGACTTCCGTGTTCTTATTCCCATGGCACTTTTTATTGTCTTAAAACATAAATTTCAATTTTGTTATAATCATTTTTGCTGTGTCGGTCTCCTCCACAAAATAGTGAAATCTTAAGGGCAGGTGCATAATCAGTTCTAAAAATAATGCTTACTGAATGAAAAAGAAAGAATGAATGAATTCAGTTTGAGGATGAAAGAAGAAATACATTATTTAATGGAGAAACAGGGCTAATGGAAGGGTTGTATGTATGCATCTGTACATGTTTTATTTTTCTAAATAAGAGCATTTTTCACATTAAAAATAAGAACATATTTGAAACATTTTAACTGCATATGCTACTGTGCTGCTGTTTCTATTTCTATCTTCCTGTAAGTTAGCAAAGTATTTTATTTTCTTTGGTAATATTGTAGACTTGTTGCCTTCAAATATTACCAGATTTCATAAGTTGTTTATTTTCATGTACAATTTAGAACACCTTTTAACTTTTTATGACCCATTTTATTTTATGGATCCATAAAAACCAACACTTCTTTTAAAAAAGAGTACATGTAACGAGCACAATAGTTTGAAAGTTCTGTGTCAATGTATGTGGACTTTTAAAGATGATACTCCAGGTAGCAACTGGAGGCTTATAAACAGGAATATCATGAAAGATAAATTCATCATAAATTACCTTTCCAAATCTCATGTATGTGAATTTAGAAAATCAAATTTTAAAATAAAATATAATTATTTACTATTCTTAAACTGTGGTATCTTTGATGTATTAAGTCTTTCAGGAAACCAACCATGTCTTTCTCATCTTTGAAATGCCTCTTTTTCTCCATCTCTCCGCCTTTCTCCCATCTTTCATCCCCAACTCTTTGAAAGTACCTAGGGCGTTGTATTACTTATGTTTCTTTCCCAAAATAGTAAGTGGAAATGATGCCATCCTATATGTTTTCCTGTGCTATAAAGGAGTTCAGAAAACAATAATTTTATTTTTCTTGTGCCTCACAGAGATAATACACAAACACACAAACTTAATGATACTTTTTCCTTCTTTTTTGGATTATGCTAGGTATGTGCTAATAAGTATATTCTTCTTTGTTGATACAATTTTCTGAATGCAGCTAGGTTTTAGTCTATATTCATTGCATAAAAAAGTAGATTAATCCTGTGTATGCCTATAGCTGCAATAGAAATGAGTATCAATTATTATGCCATTGTACTTTTTCACTGTCTCTGAATTTAAATAAATAAATAAATAAATAAATAAATAAATAAATACTCTTTGGGAATTGTGCTGCCCCCTGGTGTTGAATGGGATAATAAAATAGAACCTTTAAATTAAAGTTTACTAATACGTATTATTCATTAATAAATGCAAATTTTGACACAAACTCTGCAAAAATGATAATTCAATAAAAGGTGTGCATCCACAACTTAGTAATCTGATATTACAGTGATTATTAGGCCTATCTTAGAAATGGAAAGACAGAGAAAGAAAGATAAATCACAGGAAAGGGACCATAGACTTGAGAAAAATAAGGATTCCAACTCCTCACAATTGCAAAACTGAAGAAACTTTATGTAACCTCAGTTTAGAAAGCCAGTTCCTTCACGGAGGGTTAATGGTAAGCTTCAGACAATGACAGCAAAACAAAACTTTACAATGTTTCTCAAACTAACAGAATTTGGTTTTAGTGTATTTGATTTTATTTCTGAGAAGTCTTATACCCTAAAGTAGATTTTCAATACATACATCCTCAATTTATTCAGTTCTGCTGAGAAGATGCTTCTTTCCTTTCTCATATGTTTACAGAGATTTTTAGAGTTATGTACTATGGTAGATAGTAGTTTGTGAGTGCTTCATTTTTATCTCTGAGTTTTATCCTATGTGCTTTAGGATATAATAATCCACAGTTGATGTCTCATACTGAGTGCTACTTAGAGGCAATCTAGGTGATTCTGAACATAGAATTTTAGAATAACAGTGACCTTACAGATCATCTTATCTAACTCTTAAATGATGCTGGATTAAATCTTCACATTTTATATAATGAGGAAATTCAATTATTTCACAATAATATTATAATTCTTCTTTTGAAAATGTAAAGACGGGACACCATGGCTCACACCTGTAGTCCGAACACTTAGGGAGGCTGAGGTAGGTGGATGACTTGAGCGCAGGAGTTCGAGATCAGCCTGGGAATCATGGCAAAACCCCATCTCTACAAAAAAAAAAAAAAAAAAAAAAAAATTAGCTGGGCATAGTGGCATGCCCCTGTAAACCCCACCACTCAGGAGGCTGAGGTAGGAGGATCACTTGAACCTGGGAGATGGAGCCGACAGTGAATCAAAATCCTGCCACTGCACTACAGCCTGGGCAACAGAGTGAGACCCTGTCTCAAAAAGAAAAAAAAAAAAAAAAAAAAAAAGTCTAACAACGACAACAGAGCTTCTATCTGCCAACTTTTCCCCCCAGATATCCCTTTCCTCTGTCTCATACCCATATCAGTTTTACCCTATTTTAACAAATGGCTTTTTAGATAGAGAGATTCTTGGGTATTAAGGGATAATTGGGTGAGAAGAAATATCTGGTTCCATTCTGCTACCGCATTTCCAAATCAATTGAGAAAATAAATCTAAGGATGTGCACAGACTTCACTGCACTCACAGAATTGGTGTTTGTGCACTGTTAATTAAATAAACATTAAATAGAGTGAATGCTTGCCGTAGTTAGGGATGTCTTTGCAAAAAGCCCCCTAGCTGTTCAGGGATAAATAATGTAGGAGTACCAGAGGAGTTTATGTGTTGCTGGCCTTGCTATGGAATCTCAGTGTTTCAGAGCCAACACAATGTTTTATGCAAGTTAGATCCCCAGGCAACACTTGGTCCTCAAGTTTGCTGACTTTTCAAGTAGAAGGAGAAGAAATAGTACATAATTTCAAATGAAGAATACTTATTGAGCTAAGAATTGTTTTTCTACTAGCTTAGCACCATATGCTTCTAGTGTTATATTGTCAACAATTCTTGGCACTTGTGTATTTGGCTATTTATTTAATGTTGAGGCTGAAAATAGGGTGACATCGGCAAAAGACAGAGAATAGAATAAAATAGAAAATAGAAGTCCCAGCAAGACAGTTTGCAGTCTGTCACTATTCAAGATAAGAGAAATAGTGGGCATTAACGTTATTGAGGAGCCCAATCTAAACATATAACTCACATATTAAATATTTAATTCATTACCTCAGCTAAATTATTGGGTTGAAAGCTGGAGATACCGGCCACAGCAAAGTCAAACAATAATGTCAAGATGCCAGGATAACATGGAACTAAATGAAATTGCAGGCTTTTGTGGGACCTCCTTTATGAGAAAGGCAGGAGTAACCAGGCTCTTTAGTGGAGACACACCAGAAAGCATAAGTAGACTATCCCCTTTGGACCCTTGAGGGGACAGGAAGTATAGATTGGGTGCAAGTTCACTGGGTCTGAGCAAGGGTAGGATGAAATGAAAGAGTTTTCCACAGGGGTGATGAGAAGGGGAGCAGCTTTGAAGGATGGGTAGGAAGGTGAGAGATAATAGACACCAAAGAGTTCTTCAACAAATTGACAAAGTGAAAAAAATAAGACAATAAGGATGAGAAAATACAACAGAATGAGCTCCAGTAGCTTTTTGTTTGTTTGTTTGTTTACTGCATGCTGGCTGCTTCTCTCAGTGCTGAGTGGGCACAGCCTAGGCTGTACACTTAGCTGTTGAGTCTCAGGTGTGACCTGCATTGGGTAGGAAGATGAAGAATGAGTGCAGTGGGTGACACTTAAGTCTAAAGGCCTATAGCAATTTCTTATTTTATCACTGGATGTCTGAATAGCAATATGTAGAAAAGTCTCAAGGTCATTTAAAACAACTGCCTTCTCCCTTTCTCTTTAGTTTTTCTAGGGTAAGTTAATTATTCTAAGATGGCATGTGAAATATTTTGATACTGGAAGAGGGCTAATTTTCTACTAGACATCCCTGAAATTTATAACAATTGGTACCAAAATACTAGTCATTGAGGAATATGATGGTATAATCATGAGCTAAAAAGAGGCTCTGATAGTGTGAATGAATAGTATTTATGCAACCACTAGTCTAGCTATGTCTGGGAAATAAAAATACTATCCAAGCCTTATGAGTCAGAGCACTGCGGCTTGAGAAGACTGTCTTTAAAAACTTTCTCTAGTGTCTGATTTTCAAATGAATTTTTCGGTTTTAACTACAATTTTTAAACTTAATATATAAAGGCAATGGAAACATTTATGTATGTACTCACATTTTAGTTAGAAATACTCCAAACGTTTTGACATAGGCTTAGAAAACACAGTTTCCTTAATTCTGTAGAAGGCTGCAAAGTAAACATTCAATTACACATAAAGCTTTTTTAAGTTTTCCCAAAATGGTTTATGGATGTGAGATATCAACTGTTAAACACTCAGAGGCAAATACTAAGATTAGAAATTATATTTTTAAAATTCTGGTTTTAAGATATATTCAGTCTAGCATCTTTTAAACATTTTACCTCTTAATTTTATTATACTATCTACTCGGCTGGATTACAGTAAGTTAATCTAGGCTTACATGTACAAATCTCTGTAATACTTTTTATGTGATAGAAGAATTACATCTGGCCTGCCCAGCCAGAAATGATAATAACAGAATTTCAGGTCTCCATGAGCTGGTTTATCATCTAATGGATAATTAAGATCTATATAGTGAAACATAAGAATGAAACAACTTTGCAAATAAAAATAAAATAAATCCTTGTATATAAATTTTAGGGAAATGTAAATTGAGTAACTGATTCAGAACTTTTCTGAAAGAATAAAATCCTTTAGGCAATAGTTGAGGATAATGATGGATGTTAATTTTGTTAAATACTTTCAAAGTATTCTTGGTAAGGTCAAAGGAATGAATTAAAAATATAGGAAAAGTTGTGGGTAAGTTCGATGGTGGATGATACTTAAAGTATGTTTTGATTATTTTGGAAAATGTTTTTGGAAAAAATAACTTTGGGCCAAGCGTGAGGGGATATTGTAGCAGATCTCTAAATTTATGGAAAATATTAAATACCAGGTAGGTGACTAGAATTTGATTCAATGGTTAATGAAGAATTAGTAATATTTAACACAATTGCCAAAGAGGGTCATATATGTATTAATGTGAGTATACATAACATTTGAGAATTCATGTTCAAAGTAAAATCACAATACTAAAAAAAAATATGCATGCATCCAACAGAATTCTGTGTCCAATCTCCCTAAATCAACCACAGTTTCAGTGGTAGCCAAATCCATTTTCCATCCCTGATCTATTTCTAGTATACTTTCATAGATCTAATTAACTTTCTTTCTCTCTCTCTTTTTTTTTTTTTTTTTTTTTTTTTTTTTTTTTTTTTTTTTTTTTGAGATGAAGTCTTACTCTGTCACCCAGGCTGGAGTGCAGTGGTGTGATCTCGGCTCACTGCAACCTCCGCCACCCGGGTTCAAGCGATTCTCCTGCCTCAGCCTCCCAAGCAGCTGGGACTACAGGCATGCATCACCACACCCGGCTAATTTTTGTATTTTTTAAGTAGAGATGGGCTTTCGCCATATTGACCAAGCTGGTCTCGAACTCCTGACCCCATGATCCGCCCCCCTCAGCCTCCCAAAGTGCTGGGATTACAGGCGTGAGCCAGCCACATCCGGCCGATCTAATTAACTTCCATTAGAATAAAGTGCAAAAAGTAAGAGGCTTGTAGGAGAGTCCGTTGAAGATCTTATTATTCACTCCCACTTTTTCTGTGGGATAGAAACTTAATCAATCTGTTTTTATTTAACCCATTTCTACTATTCCTTCTGTGTGAGTCACAGCCATACCAAGGTAAGGCTATCTAGTATTTCTGGGAATTTCTATTACCTCGTTGCTAATTCATGAAGAGTTTTAGAACATTTCTCAGAATTTCCAAAGTTTGAATTCCTGACAATTATTCTAATAATTTTGGCTCTTATAACCATCTCTTAGGTAATTTAGGATCAAAGAAGTTAATAGGAAAACACTGCTTTGTAAATTATACAACATTTTATAAATGTCATTAACCATAATAACAGCTGTAATAATAATTTAATATTATAATACACTGACATTAAATTGGCATACGATTGCTAGGTGCAACTCCAGGTATGAATATATTTAAGTAAGCATGATCTTTGAAATCTGAATTGACGAAACAGTTAAATTATGAGGTAATTTTTCCATTACAAAAAGATTGTTTGCAAAATAGTCACAATGAGATATTTTTAAAGTTTCAATAATACATTAAAATATGACTTGAAATATGTAATTTGATTTAAAATTTTTTGATTATGTTTATAATGTGATATTGGTTAGCTTCTGTATACATATGACACATGCTTTTGTTAAAATGACTCTTCAAAAAGTTCCCTTTTAACAAGCTATATTTAACTTGCTTCAGCCAGGACTTGAAAAAAAAAAAATAAAGATGTTCCTAAACATCTATTTTCCAATTACATAGGCAACTAGTGCTGTTTAGCCAAATGTTCTTAAGCGCCCTGCCAAGTTTTACAATACAGTTTTTCTGCTGGCAGCATAACATTTTGTTTGCAAGTCCTTTCCATAAAGGTGGACAGTTTCATGAAAGCTTTCAGCAGAATATGAGGCACTGTGCCATGTGAATATAGCCTAAATGATGAGTCTCATTCCATTTCTGTCTCTAACTAACATTTGAGAATTCATGTTCTCTATATTTCTATATTATTTCTATATATTTCTATATATTTCTCTCTCTCTCTCTCTTTCTCTCTCTCTCTCTCTCTATTTCATGTTTCCTTTATTTAACTGTTTGACCTTTTCTGAGTTCTTTATCTTGAATGCTGTTTTCTCATCTATATGCATAATCTGGACTTACTGATCTCTAAAGATCTTTCTGATCCTAACATTCTGAGCATCAAAAATAACATTTGAGTTATATATGAATGAGGAATTCTAGCCAGAATTCCAAAATATCAACATTCATTTATGCTTCCATTCCATCCATCTATTCATTCATTAAATATTTATTGGGTATCTGCTATGGGTCAAGTACTTCTAAATGCTATAAATATAGTAATGAACAAAACAGAGTTCCTGCCCTCATAGAGCTTACATTCTAAATGAAGATATAATATGGCAGCTGGTGATAAGTGATAAAAAATATATAATGTTTTGAAATGGTGATACTCAAAGTGCGATACACAGGCCAATGCTAGCCTGTTACTGGTGCACAAGATAAATCCATAAATTGATAATCAGCACTTTGAAACTTTTATAGCAATGTTCAAAGACAAGTAAGGTGGCCCCTGTGGCCAGATCTGAGTAAGTGAAACATCCTAGGAGATGATGTCAGAAAAGCAGCAGATAGATGGTGTAAGGGCCTTGCAGTAGGTCTAGATAAGGACTTTTAATTTTATTCTGATTGATATGAGAAACCATTGGAGATATTTGAGCAAAGAAGATAATGATCTGATTTATAGGTTAAAAGATGTAAAATTGTTTTATATCTGGTATAAAATGTACTCGAGGAAGACAAGAAGAAAAGCAGGAACATCAGCTGGAAAGACATGGCAATATTCAAATAGGGACTCTTGTGACTTGAAATAGAGATAACCAGGTGGAGCTGATTGATATTCTGAAGAAAGAGCTGATGGATTTGCATATGGTTTTGTGGCTTTTATAACTGGGTTATGGAAAGAGAGAATAGTTGACTGACTAGACTTTTGCCTGAGTTAGTGAAAGGGTTGCCATTTGTTAAAATGAGATTGGAGGCTGAAGGAAATTGGAGGGAAGGAGTGGATAAACTTTTAGAAATGTTGTTCTATTTTTAAAAAACAAAAAAAAATCTATCTTAAAAGTTGTACTGTTGGAACAGCCTTTCTACATGCACTCACTTGATTGAAGCCTATTTGTATTTCTAAGAAGTGTTATTTTTAGAAACTTGCACCTATTTCTTTACACAGAGTGGAATAAAAAATGAGCAGGGAATGGGTCACAAATGGAGGGAACCAGGGAGTCAAGTTTCTTCATTAATAAAATGGTTGGTACTCATTGAGATTGTACTATAAAATTTTTTTAATGTGTTCTAAATACCAAATGACTATCACCCATAACATCTGTCATGGACTTCTAATATCATGCATGTCTATTAAGAGTACAATGCTGTAGTTCTAAATTTATAAAAGGTAATGTGTCTTCAGCACAAGTATTTCATCTTATTTATGGACATTTTTACTTGATGGAAATATACTATTATTGAACCTTAATAATTCAAAACAAGTAGTTATAGATATTAGTTAACTAATGCTGTGCTTCTAAATGGGAACTACTCATGAAATTAGTACTGATTTTAACTCCTGACTCTTCTACTAGTTAATCCTCTGGTTATATTATTTATATAACCAGATAAAAAATTTAACTTTCTGAGTCTCAACTTCCTCATCTATAAAAAATATAATAATAATATGTGCTTAATATGATTGCTATTCCATGGCAATGCACGTATAAAGCACTTAGAACAATTTCTGGCACCACTAATATACAGATAAGAAGAATAACTAATAGTAATAATAATATCATTTAACATTATAAAATCACAGTAATATAATTTAAAATATGAGATCAGAAGAGATAAATTATTAGTAAAATAGAAACAATATTACACAATTTTGTATATCAAATTGCATGAGCTAGAAAAGAACTTAGAGCATACACAGAAATTATGACATTAACTTAAATACTCCCCTCCACACACACGGACACACACACAGACACACACACACACTCATGTTTCCTAGTCTATTCAGGTGGGAAATTGGTTTGTTTTTGAACTTTATAGAACAACTTTATAGATGAGTAGATCAGTCTTACACTCAACTTTTAAAGGAATATATTATTTTTTACTTTTATTTTGGATATTTTAAAATAAAGTTTCTCAACTGTTTACATGAAAAATAAATTAATGTTTTTATCTAAAATAATGTTCTATTAAAATTGCAAAATTATCAAAAGTGTTGATAGTAATTTGGTTAGCATACACATTCCTATAAAGAAATGGCATATTATAGAATGCCTGTCTATTTAGCCTTTCCTAAAATAAAAAAAAAAAACATTTTTAAAAATGAAATATATTTTTATATAGATATTTTTATATATTTTTTATTTTATATATTTAAATGTAAATACCTACAATTACTATAAATTTAGAAATGACAGATAGGACAAATATATATGATATGTATATATATCTATATATAAATATGTATAGTAATGTTATATACATATTTATATATCCCATACCCAAAAATCTATTGATCAGAGAAAACCATTTGCAACATATTGTTGCTTTTTTCTTCCCAGCTAATATTTGTATGTATATATGCATACATATAAACCCATATATTCTTAAAAAGTATCTTTGCAAAGAATTGATTGTATTAAGGGTTATTATTTTATTTAGTTTACTTTTTGAAGCCAGAACAATAAAAAATGATGCAGCTGCATGGATCTTGTTTCTCAAACAGTTAATACATTCTATAACCAGATTCTATAGTCATTATTTGACTTGCATTAGGTCTTCTTTATAAGTTATAATCAGGTGTTAAATGCATCTGAAAAAAATGAACATCTACAAACATTGTAACAAGTAATTGATTCTATTTTATCCTGGCAAATAATATCAGTAGAAACTTGAATTCTATTAAAAAAAAGATACTTATTTATATAATTTATCATCAAGTACATATTATTTTTGTGTCAGGAATTGAAAATGAGTCATGTGCAGAAAAGGCATGCTTCAAATTATAAAATTGATCAGATTCGTGCTGTGACAGGATTAAAAACAGAAGTTAGTATGTTTTCTTTTCCACCTGTATCTCTATGTAAACAGTAAGTGATTTAGTTTAAACTTATATTGACCCTGATAGAAAATATGTTTTCCCCATAGGAAGCTTGTCAGCTACAAAATATATAATTTAGGCTCTCAGAAATTCACATTAGTTCAAAAATAACTATGCAAGTATTCTATGATTTAAAACCTACTATTGAAAAAATTTTTCTTGTTATTAGTCATATATAAGGAAAATAATCATCAATTGTTTTCTACTTTTTAAAAAATTGAACCTGATGCTATAGAACTTCTATTATTGTTAGTGTGATATGAGATATTTTTAGTACTGAGTGGTATATTTTTGATACCTTTATTGCCAAATTATCATAGATAAAATAAATTAAGGAACTTTGTAATGCATTTTTGTGTTATCACTGTAACATAAAAATGCAAATATTGTATACTAGCAAATATCGTATCCCTATGTATGTGTATGTGCATGCGCGGGTGTGTGTGTGTTAGATTTCAATATTGCTCTTAAATGTCGAAGACTTTTCCGAGTTCATCTCTAATACTTAAAAAATTGCTAAATGTCACCTTGGCTCTTCTTTAGGTGTCATAGTGAATAATGTGAATTCCATTAAAAGGTTGGACTTTTACTTTCAATCTCTTATCATAGATTTAGTATTATAACATGCTACTCTGTTATAATAAAGCCCACGAATAGGATACCAGATTTTTAGATCCAAAGATTCGTTAAACTTTCCGGGAAAACATTCCAAATTAAGTGACTGTCCATGTGACGTCTGAAGTCCCATTTACTTACCTATAGGAGCGTGAAGTGAGTAGTGAATTTGGTAGTAATATTAGCTATTAACTATAATATCAAATTTCTGAATTAAATAAAATGAAAAAAGACTAAAAACAATACCCACGATATGTTCAATCATATAGTTATTAAGTAATTTAGAATGGGGACTTAATTGAAAATCAGTCTGAAATGGAATAGTTTTCAATAATGTGTGTATCCAGTCTGTGTCAGAGCAACTTTTCCTTATCCTTTTAGACAAGTGAATGAGGACCTAGGAAAAGAAATACTGAAAGACATACACTAACGTGGCTAACTGAATAAAGCGTTTGTAAAGTATCCTAGTCCTCTTTCTGTTGCTATAACTGAATGCCTGAGACTGGGTAATTTATAAAAAAAAAAAAAAAAAAAAAAAAAAAGAATTGTGTTTCTTGTAATTCTGGAGGCTAGAAAGTTCAAGATTGAGGAGCTGCATCTGGTGAGGGTTTTCTTCTTGGTGGAGACTGTCTGAAGGGTCCTGAGGCAGCAGAGGGTATCACATGGCAAGAAGGCTACAGAATGCCAAACTGGCTTTTTAACAGACCCGCTCTCATGATAACCCATTAATCCATTAATTCAAACATACATTAATCGTGAATGGGTTTATCCATTCATGACAGCAGAACCCTCATAACTCAATCCCTTCTTAAAAGCTACACCTCTTGATACTGCTCTATTGGGGATTAAGTTTTAACCTATTTTGGAGGGGGCAAACATTCACACCATAGCATAAGGTATGATATTTCTTCCATTGTAGATGCTGCTGAGTAGATTGGTAACACCATTGACTACTGTTATGCTCGGGAAATTTCTTCTCACAAGTGATGTCTAACTTTTGTACAAAACTATGTATATTTTGTATGTCTAGTAGGCGAGAAGGGCTCTGTTTTATATTTTATTGTGGGTAAAATGGATTTTGACTTTCATTGTGGGTCTTGTTCAGTAGCAGTGAATCAAAGTCAGAAAAAATTATTTATATTTATTAGCAGCTTAACTAAATTTGTATACTATTATTATTTCTAAAAATTCTACAGTGGATTTATGTTAGAATGTAAAATGTTATAAATCTGTGATATAGATTGTACTTGTTATTCCTTTTACAGATAACACAGAGCCCCATGTATTGTTTTTCAGTAACCATTTGTTGAATAAATGTATGACAGAACAAATTAACGAATGACAGATATTTCTCTAGTGGTGGCTGTCTCCTTATCAAACATCCAATTACAGTTAGTACTTGAAAGTGTGTTATTTACTCTGTTGATACTTTCTTTTGGTGCTCAGCAAGAGGAGTGCTTATACACTGTTGGTGGGAATATAAATTTGTTTAACCATTTTGTAAGACAGTGTGTTGACTCCTCAAAGACCTAAAACAGAAATACCATTTGATCCAGCAATCGCATTCCTGGGTATATGCCCAGAGGAATATAAATCATTCTGGTATAAAGACACATGCTCATGTATGTTCACTGCAGTGCTGTTCACAATAGCAAATACATGGAATCAACCTAAATGCCCATTAATAATAGACTGCATAAAGAAAAAATACATATACACAATGGAATGCTATGCAGCTACAAAAAAGAACAAGATCATGTCCTTGGCAGAGACGTGGATGAAGCTGGAGACCGTTATCCCTAGCATACTAACACAGGAACAGAAAACCAAGTACTGCATGTTCTCACGTATAAGTGGCAGCAAAATGATGAGAACACATGGACACACAGAGGGGAACAGTGCACACTGGGGCCTATCGGTGGGTGAGAGTGGGAGGAAAGAGAGGATCAGAAAAAATAACTAATGTGTACTAAGCTTAAAACCTGGATGATGAAATAATCTGTACAACAAACCCCCATGACACAAGTTTACCTATGTAAAAAACCTGCATATTTGCCCTGGAACTTAATATAAAAGTTAAAAAAAGGAAAGTTGATTGTGATTGTACTTGCAAGTACGATTATGTTGTAAAAATAACAACCTACTACTCATCTAAATGTTTTAGAGAGACCAACTCACTGGAGATTATAGAATCTAGTTTCTAGAATAATAGAGTTTGGGTACAAGAAAACAATTTAAAATAAATTATAATAATATATTTTATAATCTAGTCTATATTAGTATCAGGTGGGTGTTTTTTCTTTTTTATCCAAGAGAATAATGTGACTATGAATTGGGTTTTAAAACATCCCAGAAAACTTTGTTAGAAGGTGATCTTGGATTGGGCTTTATATGTAAATCATCTGAAGATAACAGTAAAGACTGTCAGTCAAAAATGTTGTTTGCCACACTCCTCCTTCTCACCCCAAGTCTAACATTCACAGACTTTTCTTTTAATTTTAAAAGGGTCATTAATTTAGACACAACTTTACCATGAATGAGCAAGTTTGGACGGATAACTTGAAACAGTGGAGTGAACCAGAGCTTCTGTTTACAATTATGCAAGCTCATCACTGCACACATACTCATGTACTAGGGAACAGATGGGGATAAAATGCAGTGCATATTGTGATGTCCAGGTCATGTGCCCTTCATGGAGTTTGTTCCACTTAAAAGAGCGCCACCCTAGTGCATTTGCACAAAGGTACCTATTGCCCAAGAGTAGCCCTGGGTTGGAGAACGCTTTGAAGGAAGACAGACCTTAAAAACAAGAATGGGGTGACAATAGTACAATGTTTCACTCTTGCTATTTCTCAATTTTGCCCATTACTAGTGTAAGTTGATTGAATATCTACCCTAGAAAGTGCCTATTGCATATTATTAGTCAAGTAAACATTAGCTGATGAAAGGAATGGAAAAGGAAGTCTCACTCTGAAACCAATGCAAGAGAAAGGCCATAGTCCATCTCTTATTGTGTACGTCTTTATCAATGCTTAAGAAATAAACCTTGATATGTGAGCATAGCATCATATTAGGAACATCTAGTCTAATTCCTTCTTGTAAATTTTTCTAACAGGAAAAATATCCCACACACTGCCACTTTAATTACAGTGAATGGCAAAGGTCTCACAGTGATAAGGCATGACAATCAGGCTGGTTTTTATTAGACACGAGGGGATGGTTGAAGGCATGATAATCTAGGGAAGAAAGATGTTTGCTAATGTTTACATACTTAGCTCCCACTGGCATTTTACCAGCTTGGAGGTTTGCACTGTCCCTCTTAATCTGAGAAAGTGCATCCAGATTCACAGCAAGACCTCAAGGAGAGCCAGATGATGGGGCAGATGGCAGATGACTAATTTGGCAAGCCTTGATGAGTGGAAATTGTTTGTTTTAATTGCTTGTCAAGTCCAGTACCTACATTAAAGTTAAGGACCTAACACTTTCACAGAAAATGAAATACTACAAAGTAAATAAGAAGGACTTCGTATGAGGGAGGGATAAAGAGGGCAGGGAGAGAATAGTGGCAAAATGTGGTAAAGGGAATATTACATTTCTGACAATTGTATTTCTGTGATCTTATTATTTCATCCAAGTATGTATAGATAACAGAAATGTAATTTCTAAATCCATAAAGCCTTTCTATTTTTTCTATTTTCAACATAGAAATGTTGTGAAATAAAAATTAAGAAAAAATATTTGAAGACAGGAAAACAATAAAGAATAAGAATATATATATCTGCAGTTATGTTAGTTAATATTTGATATGATGTATTAAAAATCATTTGCCATGTTTAACTTTTACCAAACTCATCTTTGAAATACAAAGTATAAAAATTTACAAAGATAAATGTTCATATTGGGAAGACTAGATCAAGGCAGACTACTCAAAAACCATGTTATTCTTAGAAGACAATCATTTATAATTTTGATATATATCAGGTTTTTTAGTTTTCAGTTATGAGGTTATTTTCCCTTACACTATATAGTAGCTGCACTTAAAGACTATTGTAAGTCAACAAAAGAGGTAAAGTACAGATCAATTCAATTTTAGATAGATCAGCAGATAGGAATATATATAATATATTGATTTACCTTTTATCTGTCTGTGGTATAGAATACCTATGTCTTCCATAGGTGCAAATCTATTAGTAAAGGTCTACAATGCCAAAGGTTCTCTTCCCTTGGTTCAAGGATTGTTTAGAAAGTGTTTAGTAGGTCGGGCACGGTGGCTCACGCCTGTAATCCCAGCACTTTGGAAGGCCGAGGCGGGCGGATCACGAGGTCAGGAAACCATGCTGGCTAACACGGTGAAACCCCGTCTCTACTAAAAGTACAAAACAAATTAGCCAGGCGTGGTGGAAGGCGCCTGTACTCCCAGCTACTCGGGAGGCTGAGGCAGGAGAATGGCATGAACCAGGGAGGCGGAGCTTGCAGTGAGCCTAGATCATGCCGCTGCGCTCCAGCCTGGGCGACAGAGCAAGACTCCGTCTCAAAAAAAAAAAAACCAAAAAGAAAAGAAAAAAAGCGTTTAGTTAATTGCAGCAGTCTCTTATGTTTTATCACTTTGGGAGTCAATAAAACGGTGGTGGAAGATAAAGATTCAGATAATACATAATAGAATTGTTTTGTAAAGGGATACCAATTTTTACACTGAAAAATATTTCTAGTTTTATGTAATGAAAATTATGAAACACATTTCCTATTTGCTATTAGTTTTTTCTTTAATACATTTAATTATGTACAATATGAAATTTCTGAAACATAAATTTGTTTTAATTTTTAAGCTCATTTGGCCCTAATCACATCTGATAAAGATATTTTAAAACATTGATACATACTTTTTATATTAAAAAATATCAGTACAAATGAATAAAAGCAATAAAATCCAGGAGTATACTAACAGAGTAATGCATAGTTATTGTATATGATTCATTCAAGAATATAAGGATGGTTTAATAATTGCAATTTATCAATAATTTACCTGAATCAGATTTTTTAAAAGTCTCAAAACTGTGAAAAGGTGTATGATAAATTGCAATATTCAAGTCTGAAATAAATCCCTAGTTTTGAAGTAAAAGTAGAATTCTAGAATACAAAACGTGATGAAATGTAGACTGAGTTAAGGGAAGCATTTCCATGAGAGTTAGATAAAAGACAGGAATGACTACTAGCCATCAATTGAAAAAAATTATCCTAGAAATGTGTTCATAACAATTAAGCTGGATTTACCAATAACACTCAGCACAAAACCTTGCTTTGTAGATAGTGAAACCAAGACTCAAAGTGATGAAGTGATTTGCTCAAGTTCATTCAGTTTTTAAAAGTGGAGGAACCCGTGTTTGATTCTGGCTCCATTCTAGTTCTCTTTTATTTTCTTAATTTGTTAGAAGTTTTTTGTGGGGAAAGGGTGTCACTTTTTTACCTCGGCTGGTATCCTGACCTCAAGCAATCCTCTGGCCTCAGCCTACAAAAGTGTTGGGATTTCAGGCACAAGCCTACCACACCTGGCCTTCCTTTATATATATTATTTACCTTTTTTTTTTTTTTCATTCTAGTTCTCAGTGTCTCTGAAGTCCATATATTTATTTAACAAATGTTTACTGAACATCTATGCCTGTTTACTGATGTTTACTGAGCATCTGCTATATGCCTGCTTTCCAAGGTGCTGAGCAGACAAAGGGCCTATCTCTTATGAGGCTTGCATTCTAATGTGGAGACATATAATAAAAAGTTAAACATGCAGATATACAGTGTAAATTCACATAGCAAAACTAAACAAAAACCAAAAAAACCTCAACAAAATGAAAAGAAAGCAGAACACAATGTATGGGAACCTGATGTCTATTTTAGATAAGGTGGTCAGAAAAGGCTGTTTTGAAAAGGTGACATTTGAGCAAATTATTAAATACAAGTTCTTATAGGCTATAAGAACTTTGGATTTTATAGTCAGTGCAATTAGAAGCCAAGGGATGTTCTCAGTAGGAGAGTGACATGAACAATTCACATTTTTGAAAAAAACATTCTGGTCTCTGTATGGAGAAAGAATAAACATGAATGCGTTTCTCAGGGTTCCCTAGAGAAACAGAACCAAAAATATTTAAATTACTGGATATCCAAAAGAGCAAACACAAAGAAAGGACTTTACCTTCTCTCCCAAGGAAGGAGATAGTGCATTTTGGGTTGTAAGCACAATAGTTGTATCATGTTAGGTGGAAGTAAGACCTGTTATTTTCTTTATTTGGAGATTAAGTACAGATTAAGAAGTTGTGTATTTGTGCCAAGTTAACAAGGGGTGGGCTCATGATAGTTAATTTTCTATGCCAATTTGTCTGGGCCACGGAATGCACAGATAGCATATATATACAAGAATATATACACACATATGTATGCTATACATAGCACACACACACAGATTTATTTAAAATGTGCTATATAGTCTTGGCTTACACAATTATGGAGGCTGAGAAGTCTCACAATCTGCCATCTACAAGCTAGAGACCCCAAAAACCTAGTGGTATCGTTTAAAGGCCTGAGAGTTAGAGTGCCAGTGGTATAGATTCCAGGTTGGATATGAAGGCTTGAGAATCAAAAGTGCCAAGGACTGGAGATCTATGTCTCAGTTCAAGCAGTCAGGCAGAGAGAAAATTCCATTTTCCTCTGCCTTTTTATTCTATCCATGCCTGCAACAGATGGGATAATACTCACCCACACTGGGGAGGGTCATGTGCTCTACTCAGTACACCAATTCAATGCTAGTCTTTTCTGAAAACGCCCTTATGGATACACTCAGAAATAATGTTTAGCCAGCATTCTGGGCATCCTGTGGCCCAATCAAGTGACAGATAAAATTAACCATCACAAGCCCATCCCTTGTCAGCATAACACCCATATGCATCTCCTTAATCTGTACTTAGTCTCCAAATAAAGACAATAAAAGGTAATGATTTCCTATAACATGATACAACTATTATGCCTACAACCCAAAATGCACTAACTTTGTCCCCAGAAGAGAAGGTGAAGTCTTTTTTGATGTTTGCTTTTCTCCTTGATATCCTGTAACTTAAATACCATGGTGTAAAATTAACAATACTTAAATATTATGACATAAAGTAATACATCTTATGTTTCATGATAAGGATATAAGAGAGGAAAAGAAATAGACACACCCACACACAGAATGTATTCATAACACAATAAGGAATAAATAGTTATGGCAATTACGTACTCATGTCTATCAGTGGTCACATGATCATAACTGGTATTTATAACTACCTTTCTCTACTACCCATTTCATACTCCCTTTGCCTTCAGCAAGCACCTCAGTTGGTTATGGTGCTTTACCTGTTGAGGTGACCCAAACATTCATTCCAAAATACCTTGGATCATATTAGTCCTGCTTTGATTGGGTAGTTGTAGTTTTCCATTGAATTTCATCACTGCACATGGTAATACTAAGAGACGCCTAGAGGAATGTCCTGTATTAGAGACATACTCTTCCTTATTACCTCCATTGTGGAGTAGTAATATTGATAGAATCTGCTACTATCCTTCGTAGTCAGGAACAATTATCCCAGCCAGCTTAGCAATTCCCTTCTTTGCCTGTTGATTCAGAGGAATGAGGAGCCCAAAGTGGCTGCACGGCAGTCACTTCCAATTCAATGGAATAACTGTTGTGTCTCCTGGTAGAGTACAATGTTTGGAAACCTGGTACCTATTTAAATAGGGTGGTCAGAGAAAGCTTTTCTGAGAGAATGACATTTGAGAAAAAATGAATACAGATTCTTACAAGCTATGATAAAGAATTTAGATTTTACAGTAAGTTTAATGAGAAGCCAAAGGGTGTTTTTAGTGACATGAATGATTTATATTTTAAAAAATATTATTCTGTTCTCTAGGTTGATAATGAATTAATGGGAGCAAATAGGAAATCCCGGACATTAGTTAGGAGGTTGCTGTGTAAGTCCAGGGAAGAGATAGCAGTAGTTTTGGATTCAATGACTATAGCAGTGAAAGTGACAAGTTTGGACCCACTTGGGGATGTATTTTGAACATAGACATAACAAAACTTGCCATCTCTGCATAACTATAATAGCATTCGTTAATAGTCACTGAAAATAGATGCTGCTTCTTATGTGTTCTTTAATATTTTGTATTTTGATGTTTACTACAATGCTAGATTTTTTAATGCCCAACAATATACATTAATCCAAAGTACATTTATTAACATTTCTGAAAAGGAAAGTACTTACTGGTGTTAAATCAGGAAAAGAATTTTTTATCAAGTTACCATATTTTATGTAGGAAGCCTCTGAATTTTGCACACACAATATATACATTACTTAAATATACTGCTCACTGCTTTCTTTGCTATGTGCCTTGTAAAACTACAGAAGCCCTTACAAAACAACTTGGAAATTTTTATCAGTAATTATTTTTTCATGATATTGGGAGAAGAGTGGATGCCAAATAAATAATTATTCATTTCTTAATTTATATTTGATTTGAGAGTTAGGTAATTCTCTCTTTTTTTTTTTTTTTTTTTTTTTTAAATTCCCGTCATCTTTTCTTTGTAAGCAAATAGAGTGCTGGTTTCATAGCCAGAACAAGCTTGGAGGCAATAATTAATTTTCAGTTTTAATATAGATATTGTTAAGTTTTCTTTATTTTACTTTTAATATATTTTCCCAATGAATTAAATTAATACACTGTTAACCAACCTTTTTATGTTGCTACCAATTTTTTTATTTTTTACCGAATGAGGATTATATGGTTCACACACTGTTGGATATAAATCTTAAGAAAAAATAAAAAGCCTGTGTTTGTAAGTATAGTTACATTTGTAACAGAATCAATACTAAATAGAATAATTGAGGATTTTATTAGGTAGGACCTCATATATAGCTTTACTTCTGGAGTTACATTTGGAATGAAAATTTTAGGAAGCACATTTTGGATTTTTGATGCTTGAACTCTTGTAGGCTTATAGTTTAAGGACTTTATAATAGTATTGACAAAGGGGGCTGAATTTTGTTAAACTTGCTTTGACTGCTGAAGACAATTTTTCAATTGTGTTTTGATAAACAGCTTTGTGAAATCGATGAAACTTGATGGTTTAAGCATTGTCTTGCATACATTGCTTGATTGTAAAATCAATTGACAAATGAAAATTGTGAGTTACTCAGTGGAGGCTCCACAAAGACAACTACAAATGATTTCTATGAGCCTATCCAAACCAGTTCTTTAAAAATCAAGTGTGTCTTTCAAGATAAAATTTATGATGAATATACTGTGGATTCTAGATACTTTGAACCAAACATAAATGAAAGCCTCACTGAGACAAAAATATCTACTAAATTGAACAGCATGTAGTAAAAAAAAACTGCAAAGACTAGCATGTTTGGCAAATAGAGTATTGTGATTAATCTAATTTTCTGTTTTTTGGAGCATCTTTTTTTGTCAAAAAATATTTCTAAACATATTTATTCAAATTTTCCATTTTAAGAAGGTATATACAAAACTTACCTGATCATTTGTTGAGCAATAGCAATTTTTTTTAGTTGAGGGCCATTTTCTGAATATGAGTTATAATTGTTCTGGTATCAATTAAATAAATTATTTCAATGTAGAGTAGCATATGTTCATTATAAGAAGTTTAAACAAAATCCTAAGTATTTGTAAGATACAAATATTTAAATGATATCAACATTGAGAACTTATGAATTTATAAACTATCCAGATTCAAGTAATATTGTATAATATTATATTGGGTCTAATATTATATACCTTTTTATATATGTAGAATGGGAATTGTGTAAAACTACCTAGGTATTGCAGTTATAGTAATAGATGCATCTCTCAAAGGTTGTTTATGCTTCTATAGAAAAGGTCAGAATATACCAAATATTTTGAAAATATTTTCATTTAGATTATTACATATTGATTTTTTATATTAATATTAAAGTATGAGTCTTATTTCCAATTGAGAGAAACTATACAACATAAATTATACATAGGTTGCAATGTGTTATTGGATATACTTTAGAAATGGTGCAGCAAATTTATTAATGGATGCTTATATTACCCCCATAATTAGTTGTATTAAAATATGTTCATCCTCATTGGAATTTGAAATAATTAAAATGTGTATTTCATAAACTCATATAATAATACCATTTCTCAGCAGTCATAAGTTTATAAAGATTTTGTATAAATTTACTGAGAGCAATAAAATAAGGATCATGGATTAAGGTTTTTCCAAAAGGACCTTTAATATATAATGAAAAACATCTTGGACTTTGATCTTGATTTATAAGGAATATGCACATCAATCAATTTTTCTTGTTCTCCTGCTTATGTTGAATATCATTTCTTGGTTGCTTGTTTTAATAATAAGAGAACATTCCACAGAGCCAATAAAATGTTGTTATGATTAGGAATGATTTTGTAATTTCATTATATAGTTAGCAAATTCAGTCAAACCAAGCACAATAGTTAAAATTACTCAAAGTCAAAAGCATATAACTTTTTAAAAATTACTCAAAGTCAAAAGCATAAAACTAGAATTTAATCCTTTCTGTATGTAACATTTTAGCAGGCGGGGCCAATATTCATCATCATCTTGATGGTATTGATAACATGACAATGTAAAATATCTATTGCTTGAAAATCCTACTTCCTTTTAGCTCAGTTCTCAGCCATCTCTAAGATGTGTCACTCATTCTTATGGTCCAAGATGATGGCTCATGTTTTAGCCATGACATCTGCATTTCTGGCATCAGGCTGGAAGAAATTATGAAGCAACCAGGCAAAGTCAGGCTTCAACCATGTTTGAAATCAAGTTCTGGGAAGGTGTCGTGCAACATGTCAGAACTTAGTCCATTGGCCAAACTTACCTCTAAGGGAAGGAGAGAAATATAATCTTTATTTTGGGTGACCACGTGTCCAGCTAAAAATTGTGCAGTCTATTACAATGAAGGAAGAGGAAAATGGATATTAAAGATTTTAGAGGTCTTTACCATAGCATCCATCCGTATCACTTCTACAAAATCTGCATTATCAAAGGCAATAAATGAATTCCAGCATGGTGTATAAGGGGCTTGGAGGGAGCAATGGAAGAGTAGCATGGAGGTTATAAGCTGATAGGACCCTGGAGAGAGAGGAAGTGATTTTTTAACATTTATTTAATATGGGATTTAGAGACAAATAGTCTAAAGATTGTTTTAGTGCTACTCTAACAACATACCACAGAGTAGGTGGCTTAAAATAATAGCGATTTATTCTCTCACTGTTCCAGAGGTTAGAAATTCAAAACCAAGGTGACAGCAGGCTCATTCTCCCTCTGAAACTCCAGGTAGAATTCTTCCTTGCCACTCCCTAACTTCTGGTGGTAGCCATCAATCTTTGGCATTCCTTGGCTTATACTTATATAGCTCTACCCTTTGCCTTTCTGGTCACGGGGCTTTCTTCCCTGATTGTCTTTGTGTGCACATGGTATTTTCCTCTTCTTATAGCAGGGCTGTCCAACTTTGAGCTTCCCTGGTCCACATTGAAAAAAGAATTGTCTTGGGTTGCACGTAAATACGCTAACACTAACCTTAGCTGATTCAAAAAAATATACTGTGGGTTTTTTAAAAATATGTATTTATTTATGAGATGGAGTCTCGCTCTGTTGCCCAGGCTGGAGTGCAGTGGCGCGATCTTGGCTCACTGCAAACTCCGCCTCCCGGGTTCACGCCATTCTCCTGCCTCAGCCTCCCGAGTAGCTGGGACTACAGGCACCCGCCACCATGCCCGGCTAATTTTTTGTATTTTTAGTAGAGATGGAGTTTCTCCGTGTTGGCCAGGATGGTCTCAATCTCCTGACCTCGTGATCCGCCCGCCTCGGCCTCCTAAAGTACTGGGATTACAGGCATGAGCCACTTAGCCCAGCAAAAAATATAATGTTATAAGAAAGTTTATGAATTTGTGTTGGGTCGCATTCAAAGCCATCCTGGGACTGCATGTGGCCTGATAGCTTTAGGTTGAACAAGCTTTATTATCATTATGTTGAATTAGGGAACACCCAAATGACCTCATCTTAATTTGATTTACATCTAGGAAGACCCTGTTTCCAAATAAGGTCACATTCTAGGTAATGGGAATCAGGACTTCAACTTATCTTTTAGGGACACATAATTTAGCTGGTAACAGAGTACTTCCAGAGAATACACTGTTTGGGGAACTTTAGAAATCCAGACTTTAAAAGTTTGGGCTTTGTTTTTATAATGAATTTCCACTGTGGTCACAGACATACACTATTTTTCAAGATTTTTGGATTAAGATTTTTGTTATTTTTGATGTGCTCATAGGCAAAAACAGGCTTTAAGGTGGTCTTAATTGTCAGGCTATACCCATCTAGATGTTTTCCTTCCTCTACAGGAATTCATCCCTTTGAAAACAACATCAGACATCATGACATCATTTTTACTTCTGTGTATATAAGACATGAGTCTTATATATATATATTACATGAGGTAACATATACCTTATATATATTATATAAGGCAATATGTTACCTTATATATATTATAATATATAAGGTAATATGTTACCATATATAATACCATATATAATACATTACTAAGCCGTGTTCGTAGTGTGTTTGCAGCCTCCACCTTGTATCTGGCCTTAAATTCAGCATATCTTATGTAACTTACCTGAAGAAGATTCATTTCCAAACCATTTTCTTTAACTTTACATACCATTGTTAATAGATTTATAATATATATTTTTAGTCTACTTAAGATTAGAGTCAGTACATTGAGTGGTGAAGATAGTGCTCTGGGAGGTATATAAACCATAAGAATAGTATCTAAAAGTCTGGCTTCTGGAAGTCACACAAATTTTTTTTTTTTTTTTTTTTTGAGACAGAGTCTCAGTCTGTTGCCCAGGCTAGAGTGCAGTGGCATGATCTCGGCTCACCGCAACCTCCACCTCCCAGATTCAAGCGATTCTCCTGCCTCAGTCTCCCAAATAGCTGGGATTACAGGCATGAGCCACCATGCCCAGCTAATTTTTGTATTTTTAATAGAGACAGGGTTTCTTCATGTTGGCTAGTTTGGGAACTCCTGACCTCAGGTAATCCACCTGCCTCGGCCTCCCAAAGTGCTGGTATTACAGGTGTGAACCACCATGCCCAGCCACAAAATTAAAAAACAAACAAAAACAAAACAAAACAGAAAAACTTGTGTAAACTTATGTGCTCAAATAGGAACAGAACCTGGCAGACAGATTATTTGTTATCAGTCCATTATACCTCAGAAACTCATGAATATATACAGTGATATTCCAGTTGATAACAATAAAAATTGTATTTTTTACATATCTTGCTTATAGTATATGTTTACAAATATTTCAATTTAGACCTAAAGACAGAAAGACCACTCAACCTATCAATCCCATTACTGGGTATATACCTAAAGGAATATAAATCATTTTATTATAAAGACGTATGCACATGTATGCTCATTGCAGCACTATTCCCAATAGAAAAGACATGGAATCAACCTAAATGCCCATCTATAGTAGACTGGATAAATAAAATCTGGCACGTATATACCACGGAATACTATGCAACCATAAAAAAGAATGAAATCATGTCCTTTGGAGAGACATGAATGGAGCTAGAAGCTATTATCCTTAGCAAACTAAAGCAGGAACGGAAAACCAAATACTGAAAATTCTCACTTATAAGTGGGAGCTAAATGATGAGAACACATAGACACATAGAGGAGAAAAACATACCCTGGGGCCTATTGGAGAATGGAAGATGGGAGGAAGGAAGGATCAGGAAAAATAACTAATGAGTTCTAGGATTAATAGCTGGGTGATGAAATAATCTGTATGAATAACCCCCATGACACAGGTTTACCTATGTAAACAAGCCTGCACATGTACCCCTAAACTTAAAATAAAAGTTAAAAAAATAATAAAAAGGCATGTTTGAGGTCTTGTAGGTGCAAGTTTATTTAGTAAAAAATTTACTCAGCTGGAACAGCTTATACAATAACTATGTTTTTAATATTACTGTTACTTTCACTATGTTTTGATTTTGATTTATTTACATTTGTAGAATTACTCAATTAGAAAACAGAGTAAATTATATGTCCTAAAAGTACAATGTTTAAATAAAAGTAAATGTATTTACTTGCTTTATATGGTCATAACAAATGGGATTAAGTTTATCTCCTTGCTATGTATTTCTGTGGAGTGTATGCCTTCCTACTCTCTGTGATTAGCACATGTAATCTGGGAATTTAAAAGTGTAAATATTTATCAGTGTGTGGGTCTATGCCTCTTAATGACAATCAAAATATTTATATTCAGAGAACTGGGATAGGCTTGTGGAATAGAGAGTTTTGAGGAAGATATTATTGTGCATATCATATAAAGGCTATATAATTTCACGTTTATCTTCTTGTCTTTGCAGTGTGTGCAGGAACGGAGAATAAACTGAGCTCTCTCTCTGACCTGGAACAACAGTACCGAGCCTTGCGCAAGTACTATGAAAACTGTGAAGTTGTCATGGGCAACCTAGAGATAACCAGCATTGAGCACAACCGAGACCTCTCCTTCCTGCGGGTAAAGCTGTGGTTTTCTTTCTCTTCTTTGTGAGTGAACAGTGGTGTCATGATGCATACAGGTAGACCTGCGTGGTGATACCTGGAAGGTGTGCTCTTCTGCCTGGCAGGCACTGTGACTCTAGGCAAAAGATAAGAGATAGCAAAACACACCCAGGAAAAGAACAAGAGTAACAAAGCCATAATGACTGACGCTCCCGAGTTTAAAGCAGTTGCTGTTGCCCTAAGATTGATAAAAGAGTCTGTCACCATGTAGTACATGACATCTAGCAAATCTTTTTCTGACAAGCTGTGAACTAGGAGAGTCAGAGGATAAATCAGATAACAATTGATAATTTCAGGTAGTCATCTCCATTTCTGCCTCTTTTCTGCCACTTCAGACTTTTAGACTATTTTATATCACATAAGGAGACTAACACTGTTATTAAACAAAATAAAAAAGAAAAGAAAAGAAAAGGGAAGGGAAGAAAAGCATGTGGTTTTGAAAACCTACAAGTTATTTAAAGTAGACTCATAGAAAAGTACTTACATAGATCAATACACGCATGAACACAAATGTGTATATATATACTTGAAGTTGCTCAATCAGTCCTTTTGGAAATTACTATTATTATTATTATTATTATTATTATTTTGCTTTCATTCGTCTGTGCTATGTTAAACTGGCTATTCGTGCTAATGCTTCCAGTTTCTTTAATTTTGCTTCAACTGGAATATGTTTGGGAAAATCGGAACTTGAAGGGGACTTTGACAAAGTGAGATGGGGATGTGGTCTTTGCACAATTGAAAATTTATTCTTAGACAAGAATTACTAATATACATTTTAAATAATAGCATCCCTAGAATATATTTGATCTTGTTTTCAGTAACCTTTACACACTTCTTAGAAGCACTTTCATATAAATTTATGTTAAATGTTTTGCATACTGATGTAGTAAACCGGTTATTGGATAGTAATTTATTAAAGAGATCTAAGATAATTTTAATAATTCTATACTTAGGTAAATAGTGAAAAGGAGTGAGATTTAAATATTTTGAGTGTACTAAATATGTCTAAAATTGGTAACAACCTCAGAAAATGAACCACCTCAAAACATTAATAACACTGTATGGCTTACAATATCCATTTTTAAAACGACTCTCATAGTTGGACTAGTAAAGCAAATGAACTGAAGGTATTTCCTTATTCTCTACTTGACTGACAGAGCTCTGTTTCTGTAAGTTATGTGTCAAAAGTTTTTAATAATTTTGATGGTTAATTTTGATGTCTTTGCTTATCAAAAGCAGATAGTTAAGGATATCCAAATCATAGAATTAGAGGGCCTTAAAAGAAACTACTTTTCTCTCTCTCTCTCTCTTTTGTTTTTTGTCTTTTGCTTTTTGAGATGGAGTCTCACTTGGTCACCCTGGCTGGAGTGCAGTGGCACGATCTCGGCTCACTGCAACCTCCGCCTCCCAGGTTCAAGCAATTTTCCTGCTTCAGCCTTCTGAGTAGTTGGAATTACAAGCGCATGCCGCCACGCCGGGCTTGTTTTTTGTACTTTAGTAGAGACGGAGTTTCACCATGTTGCCCAGGCTGGTCTCATATTCATGAGCTCAGACAATCCGCCCTCCTCGGTCTCCCAAAGTGCTGGTATTACAGGTGTGAGCCATCACGCCCGGCCCAAAAGAACTTACTTTTTGAGGGAGCTATTGTTTAAAGAAGTGAACACATACAAACCATCTTAGAACATATGACAAGAAACTCAATGACATTATAGAATAGACAAACTAACAAAGTAAGCTGAATTCTGAAGCAGGGAAAAGAAATAATTTAAACAGTCTATTAGATTGGAATAATAGAAAAATTTTAAAATGCAATCTAAAGATCTGTGTTTTCCTTCTTATGTTTGCTTTACTTTTCTATACATGGAACTAAATGTCACTGATAATACAAATAGTCATGACTATTGTAAATGACAGTCGTTGTATTAAATAACATGAAAATGTCTTTTTATGTATTTTATAATAATTCTTATGGTCTTGTAAGGTAAAAGCATAGAATGATAAAAAATAGACTTTAGACCACTTTTAACCTTTAGCAATATGAAAGTAGCATGTAGATATTTTTGATATATGGTCTATACTGTGTTTGAAACTATTTGAATTAAAAAGTAAGATACGTTATTAGAATGAACAGATTTGCAAAAAGTAAGATAAGGAGGGCCAGGATTTCTGCCTGGATAAAAAGTAAGCTATTTCTTTTACAAAAGTAAATTTTGGTTGCTAACTACTATCATCTCTAAAAAGTTCATCTAAACTTTGTACTAACCCATGTGCATATCTTTATTTTAATATATGTATTTAACGACAACCTTAATAGCACTTGGTTTTTGCTTCCTAACTTATTTTTTGTTTCACGTATCTTTTGTTTTTTATAAAAAAATAATTTCTATTATGACATATACCCATTCATGTCATATGCAGTATTATGTATTACACCTCTCTAATCCTTAGGAAAACACGTCTGCAATCCCAAGTAAACAATGGCATTTATAGTCCTTGACTTCAACAATCATGTTGAGAATTATAGATATGTAATACATAAGTCCTGTATATATATATATATATATATATATATATATATATATATATATATGTGGGTATATATAGGCATATTACAAATATTGTATTTGTGTACATATATTCATATATGATAAATTGTGTTTTATATGTGATATGTATGTGTTGGTGTGTGGGTGTGAGATATATATATATTATATATGAGATATAATATAATATATAATATTAATATAATGAGAGAGAGATATATATATATAATCATCTTATTTGCTAAGACACAAATAAGAACCCAGAATCAGAAAGAAGTTGTGGTCTTATGTTAATGGTAGGGGTGGGGTGCATGCTGGGTTATCTGAAGGATTCAGGAAAACTTGGCTTATTCTGAGGGATTGGCTTTTTCTGAAGGATTCAGGAAAAGTTTCATCAAAGGGGTGCTTGAATTAAATCATGAGAAAATGAACAGAAGCTCGTGAGGTGAGTGCGTTGTAAGAGAAGGGCATTTCAATGGGAGTAGTATAAGGCTTAGAAGGAAGCCCCTGAATCAGAGTTGATAAATGTGTACTCAGTGTGTCCTGTTTTAGACACTAGGCATATATGTGCAAATAAATCACATGTGACTCCTAATCCCAGGGAAGCTACAGTATAATGTTGATGAAGAAAAAGTTTCAGGTGGACTAGAATATTCCTTTGGAGAGGTAGGAGATATCAGATCCAAGTGACAAGTTAACATTTTGTGATTGGATAAGGTAGTCAATGGAGATTAAAAAGAGTAAGATCAATAAGTGGTTCAAGAGCAGAATACTCTTTAACCAGGTGTGGCGGTTCATGCCTGTAATCCCGCAATTTGGGAGGCTGAGGTGGGCAAATCTCTTGAGGGCAGAAGTTTGAGACCAGCCTGGCCAACATAGTGAAACCCCGTCTTGACTAAAAATACAAAAATTAGTTAGGTGTAGTTGTGGGCACCTGTACTTGGGAGGCTGAGGAAGGAGAATCGCTTGAACCCAGGAGGCAGAGGTTGCAGTGAGCTGAGATTATACCACTGCGCTCCAGCCTGTGCAACAGAGCAAGGCTCCATCTCCAAAAAAAAAAAAAAAAAAAGGAACAGAATACTCTGGATGCCCCATTCCCTGTTTTCTGGTGAGCTCAATATTAAGTAGTTACTTTTCTTACTGGGCCCTGAAAGCAGAGACTATTTACCAAAAATCTTCATAATACTACCGTATTGGATGATACATTATTTCAAATTATACTTTTGAATATGCTACAAAACTCTCCATTTAATATAAAATTTCATTCCTTCCTAAAACCACATTATGGCTTATTAATGCTGATAGTAACTTCTCTCCACAATATATAATCTATCCAGTATTGACACTTTATAGTAAGTGGAGTCCATGTAAAGAAAATATAGTGATTTTACCATTATTTCCTATAAGTTTCAAATTGTTTGAGTGGATAATAAATGTGTATTTCTCCATTATATACATAGTTCTCATCTATATTTATGTAACTAGGACTCATGACCAAATTTCTTATAAAGAGGAAGTTTCCCTTCCTCTAAGAATGACCCAAATGATATATTTAAAGGGTCAACAGTGATCTTAAATTTCATTCTGGATTCATTTATGTCTTTAGGAACTTAAGAAATTACTTTAGGTTTTAAAGGATTTTTCTTCCTTATTTTCATCTCCAGCTAGCAAGGTAGTAGTGTTTTGCTTTGTCATTTGTTTTATTTTGTATGAAACCACTCAAATTTCTATGAATTGTGACAATTTTCCCTGATATCTCGTTTATCTTGTTTACTATCTGCATATTCAACATTTATGACTAAGACAGTGATAAGACATAGTAAATATTTGTTAAATATTTGTTGAATGGACAAGAAAATTAGTATTTGTCTTAAATTATAGATCCCAATTTCATATATGATCTATTGTCTAGATAAACATGTTAGTCTCTTTTCATAGTCATGTTATTTCAGTGTGCCCTCACACACAGGCCAGGTATGTGGGAATAAGACAATCAAAATCCTTTCCCATGAGGATTTGGAATTGTCACCAATAGCATTCAGTTTCTCTATTAGTTTCTTAACTACTTGAATACCACGATACAGCCATTTTTTGTCTTGCGGTTTGAATGTCAGAGAGAGCTGTGCAGATAGAATGAAGTCAACACTGAAACACAGATAGAGTAGAAAAAGCAATATTTACCCCAAATGGTAATTTGGGGAACCATTCATTTCCATTTCCCACTCTACTTCTGAAGACGGATTGCATTCCAGCCATTTCCACCTCTACTCTTGCAACTTTATAGTAATTTCGCCCTTAAACTAGAAAAAAATTGCTTCCTTTTACTACACTAAAATGCCTTGTCTAGTACATCTCCTGAGATTTCAAGAACACAGCAAAAGTGAGCCTCTGTAATTGGATTGAAGATGTACTTTTAAATAATTTTAATGTTTGTAGATACTTTCCTTAATCTTTGTTAGATACATTCTGTTGAAATGCTTTTAAATGCATTGTTTTCAAGATGCTTTTATTGTAGCAACCTTGATGCTTATCTCTGTACACACTTTTCATACCAGCTTTCTTGTAACCTCCAGTTTTTACATTTCTTTTTGGGAAGAGAAATCCAGTTTACTGTGTTTAACATTCAACTCCCGAGGAACCACATTGCTGGCTAGAAAAAGGCCCTAAAACTTATTTATTATGTATTTTATCACTATCACAAGGTTAAGACATATAATAGAAAGCAGCAAGGCATAAAAATCACAGATTTTGCGCTATTGTCTTACACTTTGTGAACTCTTGAAAACAAGGCAAAATGTAGTAAGTAATGGGAATGAACTATTAGACCTTTTACCCTCATTAGAATTCGTGGGAGCTTTCCTCTCCTTTGTCATTCCATTGGTCTTCTTTGCTACTGCTAGCACTTAATAACTCAGTGCTTCTAAAAAGGTGCCTGACCCACCAGCTTTTACACTTTAAATTTATTTTCTGTTTTATGTATTAACTTTAAGCAAATAACTATAATGTGTCAATCATGTGTAAAGAAGTATGCTATGAAATGTAGAGTATATAGAGAGTGTTAACACCTATCCTCAGTCATTGCTATAATAAGTTATAATTTTTAATCTGTGGCTTGAATTTAGTTGTGTGCAAATTATTTTAGAAATAGTGTACATTAGGATTATGAGGAGATAAGTTTATTTAACAGTTGATGCATGGATGTGGAATAGTTACAATATCATAATTCATTGGGACTCTGTATGCTGTAGTCTATAGACCTTAAATTTTAGTCATTATACATGTCTTTTATTTCTAATAGATGAATAAAAATAAAGTAATATATGAAGATATCTTTTAAAATAACATTCGTGCTCTATTATTGACAACAAAAGGCAATGTCTTTGAAAAAGTCAGAAAGTATAGTTTTTTGAAGCAAAAAGATTAAGAAAACATACTTTCTCTCAGATAATGAATAACAAACACATGCTATTATGAAAAGGTAACACATATGAAAAATAAAATTTGCTTTTATTATATATTTGGCAGAGCTATATGGCTGTTCTTGAATTTACAAGAAATAATGCCATCTAAAAATTTCTATTTTGAAAAAACAAAACTTTGGAGAAATCATGCAAATGGTTTATTTTTCTCTACGAGAGAAAATGTCCTATTTTTAAATTCAAATATAGCCTTTGTCTTTAGTTAAAAATTAACATTTTATAATGCTATAGAACTGTCATCCTCTTTTATTAGGATATGTATGGGATTTTTCTGAGGATGTTGCTTTTCAACTACTCTTCATAAGACATAAAATTTGCATTACTTTTCCATGGCTAGTAAAGGATCTATACTATTTCATTCTCTTTCTCATGCATATTCCTCTTCTGACTAATGACAAACATGTGTTAGAAGGCAGAGGAAGCTGCAACTCAGACAGCAAAATACTGACAATCTTCCTGGAACCAAAGACTTTGGCTTCATTAGCACTGTTTTGTTACAATAAAGTCAGGAATGATGTTTGACAATGAGTTTCAAGTTGCAACAAGTAACCAACTCTTGATCTATTCCTTCACCATTTTCAGTAAGGATGAACAACCATTGAGAGTTAATATGAAATTCTAAAATATTTACATTTTAGCCTACTTCTAGCTTTACTGCTTCCTTTTCAGTGTCCTCTGGCAATTAGAAGCACATGACCAGAATTAAATCCAACAGTATGGGAGATGGTTTTATGTTTGTGTCTGTTTTCCATATCTTCCTCATACACTTTTAACTCTATGGCCAGGCTAAGCTGTCTGCTACATAGCATGATTTAGAAAAAACCCTATATTGAAGAGTACGTATTTCAAAATAAATAGATAATTTATACAGTACTTATTCTTTTGGGTTAGAAAATGATTTACTGAATAGTTGTTTTCAAATACTAGCTACCAACACCCATCTATATTTGTTTTCAGCTTATTAAATACCAGATAGAATGACTTGTGTGGCAGAAATTATGTTGGAGAGAGAGAATCAGGATGAGAAAACCTGTCATATTTTAGAAACATTAGAGAGGAAAACACCATTTAAATTAAACATCTATGACATGATAAAGTGGGTCCACATGAGTTACAATCTCATATTTCCCAAAAAGATTATTTAAGTGCAACATTTTCAGATACAGCATGTGTATTTCAGTTGTGCACACATTTTGATTGTACTGTATAGTAGGAGTACAAGCCTGAATTTGTATTCCTGAAAAACTTTGTAAGATATTTGTCACTGAAATGGTGAACAAGTAAATGAGAATTTATGTCAAGTATTTGTATTCTGTAACTATCTATTCATTGAGCACAGTAGTCTATGTTTTTCTTCCATGTCACTAATTGAGACAGGTGGCAAGAGAGGATTACAAGATCAACATCAAAATACTTAGAATTCACCATCATTAGATTCAAGGAAACTGCACCTTCAAGAAATTATTGGTTGGGTAAACAAGCATTAGAAAAGATACAGTGCTGGAACTTTTTCTTTAATTCTTTCTGTTTGAATTTCACGTAAAATTGCTTTTATGGTAAAATGTTACATATTTAGATGCTGCATTAGCATGATGATCTCTTAGCTGGGTGAGACAGAGATTGCTAAAAAGGACACAGAGAGAATAATATTACAACATGTCAGTTAGGCCAAAGCAGACATTTTGGGTTAAATAGAATTTTCAAAGCTTTGATAGTTTCTGAAAGCTGTTTCTAAGGCTGTTAAATATAATACATATGCAATTTTGTATGTGTGTATTTACAGCTGACTTTCAAATTGAAACTTGATTTTGTACTAAATCTAATCATGGAACTTGTATTACATTTGAAAAAGCTATGCAATTTACACTTGGCTTAGGATTTTTTTTTTTTCTCAGAGGTTAAGTACCATTTAATCTAAAAATATACATTGACTCAAAATTCTGATGCTCTTTCAGAAATTCTACAAGATAAATCAAAGGATAAAAAATGTCTATATTCTTTATTTGGTATTTATTTAAACATATATTTTAAATTTTCTTTTTAATCATTTCAATCAAATATTAAATAAAAATATATTCAATTGGCTGGTGCTGTGGCTTACACCTGTAATCCCAGCACTTTGGGAGGCTGAGGTAGGAGGATTACTTGAGACCAAGAGTTTGGGTAACATAGTGAGACCCTGTCTCTACAAGTGTTTTAAAATTTAACCAGTGTGGAGGCACATGCCTGTAATCCCACCTACTCAGGAGGCTGAGGTGGGAGGATCATGTGAGCCCAAGGGTTGGAGGCTGCAGAGAACTATCATTGTGCCACTGCACTCAAACCTGTGCAACAGAGGAAAATGTTGTCTCAAGAAAAAACAACAATAAATAAATAAGCAAAATATATACATCTATATGAGTTTCCTCTGTATCTTAAACAGATTAAAAAACTATAAGTAAAATGGTGTCTATGATAAAGATGTATAACTGATAGTAAATATTTGAAGGAATATTAGAAGGAATGATAGAAATAAGAGGCTAGTATTTATCAATCTAATATCAATAGACTAGTATTTATCAATCTAATATATATCAATATATACGTATATTAAAATTATAGTATATACAAGTATTGTAAATATAGTGACCATTTATATCTATGCACATATAAATGTAAATTAGCAACCACTTTCCAGGAATCAAGAACCAAATTAGTATATAATATTAACCTTATATAATGTTTCTCGTTAAGTGTAACCTACTAAATATTGAAAACAATATATTATTTCAGTAATAATAAATAATAATAAAACTGTTTGCAACAAGTTCTTTTAGCTCCTAATTGCAATGCAGTTTCCACAAATATGCCCTTGTTGCAAATATATTTAAATTAAAAATTATTAGGATGGTGAGCAGATGCAAAGTGTTTCTTTATACTTCTGGGCATTGTGGTATTTAAATTAGGCTTAAAATTGTGCATATAATGAATTTATAGGCTTGTCTTAATTTTAAATGAGAAAAATACAGCCAGGAACGGTGGCTCACACCTGTAATCACAACACTTTGGAAGGCCTAGGTTGGAAGATTGCTTGAGCCCAAGAGTTTGAGACTAGCCTGAGGAACACGGTGAGACCCTGTTTCTACAAAAAAATGAAACAAAATAAACAAATAAGTAGAGAACCCAAGTAACAAGTCCATTTTACCCTATGATTCTTTGTTTTCCTTTCTCAGGTAAATTAAGCATATAAAAGTTATTCCTTTACTTCTTTTATTTGGGAACAACAAGGACCTTTATTCAAAGAGAGAGAACACAATTATGTGATATTGTTAAAGAATTATATTGTCAATAAGCTATCTTTTAATTCTAAAAACGAAGCGTTGGAATATAATCAATATCTTTTTTAAATTTCAAAATACACTACATATATTTTCGTTAGCTTTATTTTTCTCTGACTCTTAAAATGAAACACTTTGTTTTCTTTCAAAAAAAGGCAGATTTAAACTTGATGAACAATTTTGCATGAGACCAAATCAATTTTAAAGGTCTCTTGTTGGTCACATAGAGTATAATTTAAGGATCAAAAGTGTAAAAATGAAATGTGAAAACTGTTACATTTAGAAACATGGTAATTATTTCTCCTGATCTCTAATTTGAACTCATTTACTGTAAAAATAATATAGTAAGATATATAATGAATGTGGTAAAAACTAAGGTATTTTAGTAAACATAGGCCCCTTCAAAATCATTATTATTAAATTTCTACCTGAAAATCAGAATATGTAATTGAATGTTAAAGTAAATCCTCTTAAATAATTTAGTGCTATTCTTTCCAAAAATAAAAGTGTCTATCATGATGCCCAGCACCTTGTAGCCCCTCAACAAGAGCTGGCTGGCTGTATCTAACCCTGTTAGGCTTCTTCCTTTCTTCTTTGATACCCTGTATACCATTATTGAGCCATGCTCTGAAGACTTGACAATAAGTTTTCACAAAGCTTTTTTGGAGGTTCAGTTTTTGGGTGGTGGTGATCTGTATTTTCAGAGAGTTAAAATTGCAAGTCAAACACTGGTTGTTTTTAAGAGGCAGTCAATAGCTGAAGAAGTATAAAGACTCTACATAGTTTGTGAAGGTTGTTTCAACATCATTTCATAGAAGCAATGAGAAGTATTCATCAATAACACACTGAGACATCAATAAAGCATTGGGAAGCATTCATGAAATAAACGCATAGAGAAAGTACAAGCAAATATGGATTATATATCTGAATTGCATTACTTTCCTTCTTAAAACTTTCTATCCTCTTAGGAGAATGTCCAAAATTCTTATTAAATTCCTACAATTGTTTGGTCCATACCTATAAGCTTTATCTTCCCACTGTCACTAATGACATGAAAACTCACTGGCCATCTTTCAGTTACAACCAACTTCCTTTTGGTATTCAGCTCTTTCTAACTCTACTGACCTTTCTCTCATTCTCAGATTTTCTCCCCCATAAACATATGGATACACCTAAGTATTCATGTCCTGGCTAAGTTCTGTTCTGTTTTTAGGTCTCCATTATAAATAATTTATTCAGGGATATTTTACTAACTACCTAGTCTAGATTCCTCCATTACATGCATTCATAGCACCCTCTGCTTCCTTGTAGCACTGCTACTATAACAATTATTTAAGTATTTGTAAATTCTGTCAACACTCCTAAATAACAAGTACCAGACAAAGGCCATGTCTAGTTCACTGCAGAATTCTAGCGTAGTACACAGTGTCTGTCATGTAGTGGTTGCTCAGCAAATACTTGTGAAATAAATAAGTAAGCAAATTTTATAACAATAAGAATAAATTCTTTTATTTATGACATTAAATCAGGAAAAAATTGCACAGAAATTACTTTACTTACTTTTCCAACTGAAGTTCCTCTCTATCGTGTCTTGTAGAATCTATAGTACCGTTCATCTTACAGCCTATGAAATGATTTGGTTAATAATAAATGATATGCTACCCATAATGGAAACATGGGATAATTAGCTTATATATTTACACTGTTACATAAAAACCTAACAGACATACAGGTAGTGCAGCTTATTGGCTGAGCTGCATGACTTGAGCAGAGTTGTGTAGCCTTCACAACTTTCACTATCTTGAGATACTTCTCTGACCTGCCTTGAATACCTGAGAATCCTTCCATTAACAAAATCCCTTATGTCCAGTTCCTTTTTTTTTTTTTTTTTTTTTTTTTGAGATGGAGTCTCGCTCTGTCACCAAGACTGGAGTGCAGTGGGGTGATCTCAGCTCACTGCAAGCTCTGCCTCCTGGGTTCACACCATTCTCCTGCCTCAGCCTCCTAAGTAGCTGGGACTACAGATACCAGCCACCACACCCCGCTAATTTTTTTTGCATTTTTAGTAGAGACGGGTTTCACCGTGTTAGCCAGGATGGTCTCGATCTCCTGACCTCGTGATCCACCCACCTCAGCCTCCCAAAGTGCTGGGATTACAGGCATGAGCCACCGCACCTGGCCATGTCCAGTTACTCTTTATAAACTAAGTCCTCTGTGCTTTTGCACGCAATTTTCTTCCTTTACAGAATGTCTTTTTGCCCTTCTGTATTTGGAAAATCATACACTCTCTACTAACTTGTTCTAAATATAAGCTATCTCTATTCCCCTAACCTTAACATACTCCCCCAAATTCGATCTGTATTTCCATCCCCACTTTTACCATCAAGACAAGCAGAATTAATGTCTTCCATTGTTTCTCCATAGTCCTAAGTACCTACTGGTACTATACCATATGTCACATTGTGTAGGCATGTGTTAGATGATGAGATATACTATGCATTTTTGTCAATTTATATAGATTGTACGGAGTAAATGTTCAGTGAACTTTTATTTTTTGAACAGATAAATAAACTGTGTTAAGTGGTTTTCTTCCAGTGAATTTTGTTATACTGGAATTATATTCTTTGTAATAAAAAGAAACACCATATTTGTAAGCTTCCTTAGACTCACATTTCATGTTGGCATGGACTAACACCTCAGAAACACCATTTGTTAAAATAGGTTCAGGGCACTGTGCTGGTTTTATGCCTAACTCCATGTCCCACTCCTTATTACAACCCTCTGAATAAGTGTTGTTATTCACATTTTGTAAGTGATGAAACAGGCTCAGAGAATTAAATGACTTTCTCAGGACCACAGAGCTAATGGGCAAAGTGAGCATTTTAAACCAGATCTTTCACTTTAAACTTTACACGCTTGGACTCTGTCTTGCTGCTGCCTACTCTTTACCAATGACCCATTTGTTACTTATAGAAACCAGGATTTTAGAAAAATCAGGCAAGGAAGGGAGATTTTCATTAAAAACAATTATAAAAATTTTGGAACTAGATTGAAAAAGGTAGGCCTCAGTAGAGCCACAACATTTGGGGACAGTAGAGCCTCTGTCATCTTAGTAGACAGAGCTAAGATGACTCAGTGCTGAGGGCAGTGGGTATAAGGAAAACTGCACTGAGAACTTGAGAGACAAATTCATCTCCTTTGCTATTCAGATTTTATAGTCAAAAGAATTAAACAGAGACTAAGGAGACCAAGGAGGATGATTGCTTAAAGCCAGGAGTTTGAGACCAGCCTGCGCAGCAAAGTGAGACCTTCTTTCTACAAAAGATATGCCTGTACTCCTACCTACTCAGGAGGCTGAGACGGGAGGGTCATTTGAGCCCAGGAGTTTGAGGCTGCAAGGAGCTATGATTACACCACTGCACTTCACCCTGGGTGACAGAAGTTTTTTAGAGACTGTCTCTAAAAAAGAAATAAAAATAAAAAGGAATTAAACATTCAGTAGATGTTTATTGACTGCCAACTCTTTGAAATTCATGGCACTATGTTTTGTAAAGAAGTACAGAGCTATATTGTAATAGTTGACAGTAGCTAGCCCAAATTTAATAAATGCAAAAAAAAAAAAAAAGTTGTATAGTGTCAGAAAAGGTAAATGCCACAGCCATTCCCAGAATGAACTCCAGAGCTCCTTAAAACGAGCTACATCTTATCTTTATATCCCCAGTACTTAGCACCCTGCCTGGTATTTAAAAAAAAAAACAAAAAAACAAAAAAAAACAAAAAAAAAGAAAAAAAAGAGTTGTGAGTTAATTGATGATTGAGTAGCATGCATTTGGCAGGGGGCAGTTATAAGAAGATTCATGGAGGAGACAAAATGTGAGTTAATTATATTGAAAAAAAAATAGAGAAAAAGGAGAAGGTATTTTAGGTGCATTTCCACCCAGGAAATTCCCTCCTTTTAAAAAATTCTATTCATAGATGTGGAGGAAAGGAAAAAAGAGAAAGCATTTACCGTGGCACAGGGGGAAAGAGCTGAGATGCAACAGAATAGTGAAATGTTAGGACATAAAGCTGAAAAGGGAAGACCAAATTGTGGGGAGCCTTTAAGACTTGTCAAGTTACTGAAAAGCTGTAACACATCCAGTGGCAGGAAGAAAGTATTATTTGGAGGAATTTACTTGTATGGGTACGGCATTATTTCAAACTCCAATGAATTAGTTCAATGAGAGCCCAGAATCAGTTCTTTGGAGTGACAGTTGAAGGCAGAGATGTATTCAGTAATCATTATAAGGAAAGACTTAATAAGGACTTAACAACTAACTGCATATAAAGGGTGTGGGTGGGGAAGTAGACAAAAAGATTCTGAGAGCTCCAGTCTGGGACATTGGGCAGATGTGTTGTCCAGGTAGTCATAGGGATAAAGGAAGGACAGAGCATTGTTGCCAAAGATACCTGGTGGCAGGTGCATTGAATTTCTATCACTTTTTCAGGAAGACCCCTCATTGGAAATGTGCTTTGCATCCCAAGTAAGGTAAGGTGCTCTGTCAGGGCTCATTCAAATGTCAGGCAGGAGGGTGGCTAGACCATGAAAGTGTTAGTAAAGCATCTATCAGTAAACTTTTATTTGCAAAGACTAGATGAGTACTGCATTTACTTCAAACAGTAATCAGATTAAATAAACAAGAAGTTAAGCTCAGTAATCAACTAGTTGTGCTTAAGCCATTTGGGGCAATAATCTAGGTGTCTTTCCAAGAAATGTAGTCCCCTGAAGAGGCTGGCTTAACCTTTTGTTTGCTGAATGTAATTACAGCACATTTAGAATTAAGATGAGGAGCTTCATTTTTATTGCAGGAACTAATTTGAAAGCAGTTCTCATGCTAAAATTTGCAGATAACTCTGCTCTAGCAAAGTCCCATTTGAATTTCCCCTATTATCAGTTAAAGGACTTAGATATCAGTGGACTTTGCCTTAGTGTGGTGGTTTGTTCTCAGTTCTCATCTATTTCAGTGAGGCGGTAGCAACAGTGACTGCTTTATTACTCTGTGTGAAGTAGGCTGCTGGAAAAGTGTCAATGCTCATGGGGTCAGCAATCCAATATCCTTCCTAAGGAAGCAGAGGGCACAAGCTAACTAACATGTGGTGCAAATAAAGAGGAATATGGTAACAGGAAAGAAGTCAAGTCTTGGAAGAGAAGAGGAGTAAGCAGTAAATACACTGGGCATGGATGGATTTGGGTAAGCTGAGAGGAAGCCACGAGTACAGGAATATGCTAATAATGAAAGCATATGCCAATTGAGCTCCACAGTGTTTTCCAAAGAGCTTAGATTTTTCAAATCCTTTGAGTGGGATAGCTTCACCTATACACCTTTGACGCTGCTGGTCAAGATTTATAAGGCAACTTTTGCTGCAGTTATCTTAGTATTTATGCACAATTGGTCTTTTTAATTGAGAGAGTCTCACTACTCCTGTGAAGTAGTGGGACAAGTTCATCTTACTGATGAGGGCAACGAGGCACAGAAAGGTTACCTGACTTGCTTGAGGTCATGTATCAAGAGCTGGCAGAAGTTAAGCTCAGGAAATTCTGAAGTGATTCACTTCAGAGCTCATAACAAAATTTAACTTTATAGATAATTAAGCTCAATTCATACCCTCTGCATCTTCATTATAGAATGTATGCTATCCCCATGGCTTTACAGAAAGGGAAATTTCACAACAAATTGTTGCAGTGAGTTTTCAAGCAGAAATATATCTTATTACTTATTAATATTGAATTGTTTGATCACAATCTTGCTTAGTGGTCTCTTATACCCTAAAATATACACATGAAACAATCATGTATCCTGCTAGCTTCAATGCTGCTAAAAGGATAGAAGAATCAAATGGTTAGTAAGCTGCTCAGCACAGATTCAACAGCTCTTCTCAGACTTCATTTGGACTACAATGTTCAGATAAAGACCTCACATGTAAGGATGGAATTGACTGACTAGAGCGTGTCTATAGTAGGTAATTGGGGCAATATGTTTTTAGAAAGCCATGTCTCAAATGTAATAGTTGAAAGAAGAGGTTGTGTTGACCCTGGTGAGGAGAGTGCTGAAGGGAACCATAGTAATTGTTTTCGGATATTTGAAGGGCTCTCATAGAAAAGGGAGTGGCCTAGTTTTCAGTTGTTCCAGAAGATAGCATTAGGCTGAAGTTAAAAGGAGGCAGATTTTGGCTTAAAATAAAGATTTTGCTAACAATTAGAGCATTATTACAATATAATGGAGTGCCTTCTTAGATGGGAAAATGGACAGGAACTCTTAACTGAACACCTTGTATTTTCTAGGAACTGGGCCATCGGCACCATAAAGCAGCAAAAATAAAAGACAAAATTACAGATGCTGGCATGTTGTAGGCACCCTGTTGATGTTTGTTAGTTTTCTTCCCCTCCCTGAGTGTTTCTTATATACATTCTCACAATGATCCATGACATTGTCATTATTCCCAACATTCTGCAGAGTAGGATAGGCAGCAAGAAAAAGGGAGTAGTGGGGACTTGACTGTATATCTCTCTGTCCCCAGTTCTCACACCCCTCCTACTGTGCGCTGCCATCTCCATCACAGAAACCTGCCATCCTGTGCTCTCCTACCATCATAGATACTCAACCAAGAACGATTAGGAAAGGAGGGACAAGATTTCATGCATTTGGTAGAAAGTTGTTTAGAAAACTTTGAAGTCCTTTTATTATTTGTGACTCTTCTGTCTTCTTAAAATGTGATGTCACCTCCTCAGCAGATGCTCTGTGCTATTTAATTATACTTTGACTTCTAAAAAAAAACAGACACATTTCTAACATTTCCATGAGAGTTTACTAAAGTGATTGGGAATAGTTGAATGCACTTCTGGAACCACTGTTTTACCCCAAAACTCTCCTCTGATTTTCCTTTATAAGTTTATTCATTTATGGCATTCCTTACTTAGGTTGTATCCAACAGGGACTTGGAGAGTTTCAAAGTATGGTATAAAAAATACTGGCATGGCCCCTGAACACACTGCTTATCTTTCTTTCTTTAAAACTGTATTCTTTGGTCTTGAATGCTTATCACTTATTAGTCTCTTATTAAAATGCTAAGATGCTAAGGTGGTTTGTCTTTGGGGGCTTAAACTTTATTAACCAGCATCTCAGCTATTAGGTTTTATCTTGACTAAAGTTAGTTGATATTCCACTGATCCTCACTAATAGTTTTGATTTTTAAATGATAACAGGGGAAGTGTTTGAATCTACCCTCTGAGATATATTTTGGGTACCTTACATATAAATCTCCTATTGTTGTTGCTCATGCTGTGTCTTTATTCTTTTCTGTCTAAAGTGTGCATATTCATGACTCATCTATGCCACAGTGCTTATCTCAAACAATTAATGGAAAAATAGAAAACCTATGTTTTAAACTCTCTGATAGTATAATCTGGGACATATTTATTTAACTCTCTGAGTTTCTTGTTTTCTTTTGTAAAACAAAAATATTAGTGTATTAGTTCATTTTCATGATGCTGATAAAGACAAACCTGAGACTGTGTGATTTAAAAAGAACAAAAGTTTAATGGATTCACAGTTTCATGTGGCTGGGGAGGCCTCACAATCATGGGAGAAGGAGAAAGGCACGTTTCACATGGTAGAGATGTGAGAGAATAGTAGAACCTGTGCAGGGAGACTCCCCTTTATAAAACTATCAGATCTCTTGAGACTTATTCACTATCATGGGACCAGCACAGGAAAGATCTGCCCCCAAGATTCAATTATACCAGGTCCTTCCCATGACATGTAGGAATTGTGGGAGCTATAATTCAAGATGAGATTTGGGTGGGGACACAGCCAAACCGTATCATTCTGCCCCTGGCCCCTCCCAGATCTCATGTCCTCACATTTCAAAACCAATCATGCCTTCCCTGCAGTCCCCCAAAGTCTTATCTAATTTCAGTGTTAACTCAAAAGTCCACAGTCTGAAGTCTCATCTGAGATAAGGCAAGTCCCTTCTGCCTATGAGCCTGTAAAATTGAATGCAAGTTAGTTACTTTCTAGGTACAATGAGGGTACAGGCATTGGATAAATACACCCATTTCAAATGGGAGAAATCGGCCAAAATGAAGGAATGAAGGGCTAAAAGTCCCCATGCAAGTCCAAAATCCAGCAGGGCAACCAAATCGTAAAGCTTCAAAAAAAAATAAAAATAAAAAAAAAAAATAAAAAAAAAAAAAAGAAGAAGAAGGTCTCCTTTGACTCCATGTCTCCATGTCTCATATCCAGGTCACGCTGATGCAAGAGTTGGGCTCCCATTGTCTTGGGCAGCTCTGCCTGCCCCATGGCTTTGCAGGGTCCAGCCTCCCACCTGGTTGCTTTCACAGGCTGGCATTGAGTGTCTATGGCTTTTCTAGGTGCCTGGTGCAAGTCACTGGTAGATCTATTATTTAGGGTTCTGGAGAACAGTGACTCTTTTCTTATAGCTAGGCAGCACCCCGGTGGGGACTTTGTGTGGGGACACCCACCCTACATTTCCCTTCAGCACTGCCCTAGCAGATGTTCTCCATGAGCACTACCCCCTGCAGCAAACTTCTGCCTGGACATCCAGGCATTTCCATAGGTCCTCTGAAATCTAGGCAGAGGTTCCCAAATCTCAAATCTTGACTTCTGTGCACCACCAGGGTCAACATCATGTGGATGCTGCCAAAGTTTGGGGCTTGCACCCTCTGAAGCCATGGCTTGAGTTGTACCTTGGCCCCTTTTAGTCACTGCTGGATCACCTGGGAAACAGGGCACCAAGTCCCTAGATTGCACACAGCAGAGGGATCCTGGCCCAGGCCCACAAAATCATTTTTCCCTCCTAGGCCTCCAGGCCTGTGATGGGAGGGGCTGCTTTGAAGGTCTCTGACATGCCCTGGGGACATTTTCCCCATTGTCTTGCTGATTATTATTCAGCTTCTCACTACTTATGCAGATTTTTTGCAGCTGGTTTGGATTTCTCCTCAGAAAATAGGATTTTCTTTTCTATCACATTGTCAGTCTGAAAATTTTCCCAACTTTTATGCTCTTTTATGCTTTTGTATGCCCTTTTAAAACTAAATACTTTTAACAGCACCTGTCACTTCTTGAATGCTTTGCTGCTTAGAGATTTCTTCCACCAGATACCCTAAATTATCTCTCTCAATTTCAAAGTTCCACGAATCTCTAGGGCAGGAACAAAATGCTGTCAGTGTCTTTGCTAAAACGTAACAAGAGTCACCTTTGCTCCCCTTCCCAACAAATTCTTCATCTCCATCTGAGACTACCTTGGCCTGGATTTCATTGTCCATATCATTATCAGCATTTTGGTCAAAGCCATTCAGCAAGTCTCTAGGGAGTTCCAAACTTTGCTGCATTTTTCTGTCGTCTGAGCCCTCCAAACTGTTCTAACCTGTTACTCAGTTCCAAAGTCACTTCCACATTTTAAGGTATCTTTTCAGCAGTGCCACACCTACTGGTACCAGTTTACTATATTAGTTGGTTTTCATGCTGCTGATAAAGATATACCTGAGACAGTATAATTTAAAAAGAAAAAGAGGTTTAATGGACTCAAAGTTCCATGTGGCTGGGGAGGCTTTACAGTCATGGTGGAAGGCAAAAGGCATGTCTTCCACAGAGGTAGACAAGAGAGAATACTGGAACTTGTGCAAGTAAACTCCCCTTTATAAAACTACCAGATCTCCTATGACTTATTCACTGTCACGAGAACAGCACAGGAAAGACCCTCCACAATGATTAAATTACATCCCACTGGGCCCCTCCCACAACATGTGGGAATTGGGGGAGCTACAATTCAAGATGACATTTGGATGGGGACACAGCCAAACTATATCAATTAGATCAGGACAGTGTTGTGTAGCTTTAGTTGATATTAGATTGTTTTTATAGTTGTCATATTCACATGCAACTATATTGTTATTTTATTTTAAATTTTATTGAAACATTTTTCTACACAAATGTATTTTAATTGAATTCAGTATTACTACCAAAAATGACACTCCAGTATCTCCATTATAAGTATAAAATAATAAAATATTAGTGCAAAGAAAAAGCATGATTGCTAAAGCCTCAGAGCCTTAGGAATTCTTTGTTTCTCCTTGAAAAGGAGAGTGACAAAAATTAGAGTAATTTAAGATATAGAAACAGTGCTGAGACTTTCTTCTTATATAATCAGAAGGAAATTTTTTATACAGTGTAATTCAGTGCTATATAATCTATTTTCTACATATCTAAAATAATGTTGAATACCACTCTTTGGAAAACATTAGACTCACTTTTCTGCAGTAATGCACGTATGATCTATAATCTTAAAGTTCATGATCTGACAAATTAATTTATAATGACATTCTAGGAGCTGGTGACTCAATGGGCTTTTCATATTAAGTTTTCTGCATGAAGTTTAGGTGTTAGGAAATTCTACTGAATGCAGTATTTGTGGACCAGTGGCATTTCCAGCAGTCATCTGATTTTATTTTTTAGGGAATTTGCTAGTGGAGCATTCTAATCCCCATGTTTTTTGAGAAATTGTATCTTTTTGAAAGAGAAAGGACGATGGTGTCTGATGAATTCTACTTATTTGACCTTGGGCAAATTTCTTAACATTTTGTAATCTCAGTTTCTTGTTTAGGATAAGGATGCCACCACCCACAAGAGGTCAAATGCAATGGTAAAACATATAGAATCTATCATAATGCCTGACATATAATAGAAATTCAAACATATACTTATTTTTTTTTTAATTTTGAAATAAAAATACTTCTAACAAAGTGCAAATCGACTTGACTTCTGCTTTTAAACAATCGCAGTATCATAAACACTGTGAAGTTGTTTTGTGAGACTTTAAAAATGCGTTATAGTGTTGTGGCTAGGATCATGGGCTCCAGTGTCTAAGCATGGTTTGAGACTTCACTTATTAGCGGAATGAACTTAGGCAAGGTCTTTAACTTCTATGTGGCTCAGTTTCTTTACTGTAAAATGAGTATATTAATGGTACCTACTTTTGGGGTTGTAACGGATTTACAGTTCTAAACAAGTATTTGCTAGATATGCTTCTATGTGCATGTATTATATTTTTGTTATGAACAGATATTGTGAATTTCAGGGGAATTGTGAAGTGTAATTCTAATTTAATTTAAATTTTTATTTGAACATGTGCAGGATAATACAGATAAACTGTATTGCTTATTTTCAAAGTCAGTGAAAATATACCACAAGGATATATATGCCCAATTAGGATAACTCTGAACAATATATTATGTTATGGACCAGGCATTGGGTTAGTTGCTAGGGATCCCAAGATGAATAGAAACAGTTCTTTGAATGTGAAGAGCTCACAATGCAATGGGAGCTCAGTGCAATGGGAAATCAATCAAATTATTATAATATGATACAATATTACTCATATAGAAGTGTGAACAAAATGCCTAGGAAGCATGACATTAGGCTAAAAAAATCCACAAATCTATGTGAGTTTAATAAGGAGATGGCATAGTCCTTATGTTGTATTTCTAGCACAAAGAAAATAATGCTTCAGCTGTTTTTGGTTGAGTAATTCCTTCCCAATTCTTAAGGACCATTTAATGCTGGAAAATGAACAATGACTTACTTTTAAACAACATTATCCAGTTCTGTTTTGCACTGTACAGAGAAAGCAACATATTTTAAATACTATTCTCTTTCAGAACATAAAATGTATTCACAAAATGACACTGAATTTACAATACTTCACCGTTCTTAACATTCAGAATGTTTTTCTTTTAAATCATGTTTAATTATTATTTTCAAAGTGGAAATATATTTTAATGTAGTAAATAGAAGAAGTGCATTGTAAAAAAAAAAAAAATCAGACATTGACTTGCATAACAGAGAAAGGGCAGTCTTCCCTTTCTAATGAACCCCTCCATTCCCTATGCAACTGAGAAATAGTTTTAAAATTTGGTGTATGCCCTCCCAGAATTATGTTTATCTTTTGATCACAAAAGAGGGAAACAGGTTGGTCCAAATCCAGATATGTAGTAATTGTAAAACATGCACAAGATTTGGAAGATTTAGTACCAAAAAAGAATATAAAATATTGAATTAATAATTTTTATATCAATTGCATTTTTGAAAAATAATATTTTGGATATATTGCATTAAATCACATATATTATTTAAAATAATTTTACCTGTTTCTTTTTACAGGTTTAACTGTAGGTACTAGATAATTTTAAATTATAAAAGTAGCTTACATTATTGACTCACATTATATTCTATTATACTGGCCTAGAAAGTGAAGGAAGACTTATCAAAATGACTTCCCTTTCAGCTCACCTGAACATGAAGAACAAAGTAACAAATGCCCCAAGCAAAAGTAGCAGAATGTGTAACTCTTTGGTGCAGGAGGAAGTTAGGTAATTTCAAATAATTAAAGGAATGGAGTATTCAGTGTGGCTAAGCTTCTGGAAGAGAAAGAAGTCCAATAAGCTCTATCTGCCATGCATTGAAATAGATGGATAGATGGATTGATGGATAGATGGACAGAGACAGATACAACATTGCTGCATGGAGAATGGAGTATAGAAATGGAGAAGAGCAAAAGTTGAAGTGGAAATACTGATTAGTTAATTGCAGCAGTCTAAGTAAGAAAGAATAGTGTGTTGGATAATGAAAGTTATTGTAGCTTGAAAGGATTGAACAGATGTGAGATGTGGTTTGGAAATAGGATTAATAGTATTTATGATGGTTGTAGATGTCAAGGATGAAGAATAAGTGGAAGATCAATTGAGTGGAAGAGGTTCTGTTGACACTGAGTTGGAATAGATGGGAGAGATCTATAGTTCCACTTAGGAAATACTATATTTGAGATGCCTGTTGAACTTTCAAAGCGAGATATTTCAAGTAGGCTTTTAGAATTATTACTTATGATATTTAACTCTTATTCATATACATGACTAACAGTATGTCTGTTTGCATGTGGTTATCCATGTTTATTGTTTAAAAAAAATCACATGACATTTTAGAAAGAATATATATAAGCATAAAAGAAACATGAGAAAAAAATCCTCCCTTTGAAAAGAGACTTTTTTTCTTTTAATACAACGAATTTTCCCTAGAGACAATTGGTCTCTACTGGAGATGAAAATGATCAACAAATGAAAAAAATGCCAAAGTTGTTTTCAAGATATCAACACATTCTAGTCAAACAGGATGAATAAAATAAAATATTTTTCCAATTTATTGAGATAAAATAATTTGATTTTAGAAGCAAGTTGGCCAGAGTTTTAATCAGCACAAATATGAAACCAGAAAATCAATAGACAAATGAGTTGTTAAAAAGCAAACCAGCTTCAAACACCAGAGTTAGAGAAAATAAAATTATGAAAATGACCAGAGATAAAGAACAAAGATACATTTTTAAAGGAAGACAGAATTATTAAAACAAGTTGATCTGACCTGACATATATATATATATATAAATTTTCAATGTATACGATTTTCTCCAAGAAGGCAGAAAATAAGGACAAGTTCAGGAGGAAGAGTTCTACCCACGTAATTAATTTGCGAAGGAAATTATAACCTGGAAGCCTTACAAAGGAACTAATACTGTGGGAATGCAGACAAATGGGTGACCAAAAAGAGGTAAATGTACCCGCCAAGCAAAACATACTCGCAGGGACCATGGAGGTCTGTGTTGAGGGTAGACAGGGAAGCAAGGTCACTGAATAAGCTTCCAACAGGAGAGGAAGCTTTCTACAACCTTTTCATTACTGTTGAAAAATGTATTTATTGAAAGGCTATCTAGAAGTAATTTTTCTTTTCTTAAGGAAATAAAAGAAGTAAGAAATCTGGGCATTGAATAATGTTTAGGGTTCTTTTATAAGGAATTTCTGACTTAACTGACCTTTACTTGTCATATATTATTTTCAGTTCAGGGTGATAAGAATGTTTTCAACTCTTTGTGTTTTTCAATTTTAATTCTTATTGCTCTGAGCTCTTTAGAATATTATTTATCTAGGGATAGATTGGTTATTTTTTGTGGTATGTGTGTTTCCTCACTAATCTCACATAACCTAATACTTTATCCTTTAAGAAGTTTGGAAATCTTTGACCCTTGGCCCCTCTTAAAAAAATCTTTCTTTGCCTTAAAGAAAATTTTGTCTTTTCTATGTTAAAAGTAGTTTGAAATGTATATATATATATGTGTGTGTGTGTGTATGTGTGTGTGTGTGTGTGTGTTTGATCCAAATGCATAACACATTTCAGTGTAGCCACATATAATTTTATTCTTACTTATCCAATAATGATATTTTTATTATCCACCATGTGCTACACACTGGAATGTTCTTTTTTTTAAAAAAAAATTATATGCATGTCATTTCTGCTCATTAATAACATTAATGCAAGATCATAACAACACTCTATGTGTAAGTTTCGTATGTGGGTAAAAACGCTGACTTCCTAATAGACTCATCTATCAAGAACTGGTCCCTTGCCTATAACCAAATCTAAATAAATAAAGCCATTAAAAATTGACTATCCAAGACACTTCATACACAACAACACTAAAATGTCAGCAAGTTTTGAAATAAGATGATTAGCAATGCAGATTTATCTACTTACCTGTGGCTTTCCATAAGCAGAATAAACAGAAACCGGAATCTCTTGAGAATAGTAACCCTCTAGAAATCTGCTTTAATGACTCTAAAGGACTCAAGACCTAATTATCTAAATGTTTCCAAAATTGTTTGTATTTGATCAAGACTTACGTTTTCTTTAAAACCGTCCCTACTCCTACTCAGGCAGAATAATTGCTTCTTCCTTTGGTGTCCACTGTTCCCAGTAGTCACTTTGTTTATTTCATTCATCATACCACATTGCAATTACACATTTATTTGGCCATTCCCCTAAGGTTCAGGATTATGACCTTTGACTTATTTATTTTTGTATCCTGCACCTTAGCACTGTTCTTGGCACATAGCGAACATTTGTGGTTTGTGAAACCAATTTATTATAACTCCGTTAAAAGAACACGCCTATGAATACTTATAGGGACACACTGTAAGAGTGTAAACTATCAATGAGAATGACAGAATTAAGTCAAAACCATCCTGTCAATTTATAAGACCAATGACAAATGTTATTTATTTCTTGTATCAAGTATAGTGATAAAGGAGAACAATTTGGCTTTAAATATTATAGCAGCATCTTGGGCCCAGATCTTGGGATGGAAATCTGCTTACTTCTCTTTCACCTGTCCTCTCTTCATCACCTTGCCCTTACACTTTTAGATTCTGCTTTTTTTGCAGTAAATGCTGATGTCTATAATTGAGGCCAGGATAAGGTCCATTGATATAACAAACCATTAGCTGAAAACAGCCATGCTGTCAATTAGATCTATTGCAGGAGGTCAATTTATCCTGCCGTTACAAAAAAAACAAAACAATAATGTTTTAATATTTAGTAATGACTGCAAGACCATTGATATACAATCTTTTGCCTGCAGTTCCCTTTAATATGCAAATAATCATTTTATTTCAATAGAATGGCTGTTTTAAAACTACAGTGAATTTATCATTTGTCTTCGCACCTGCATGCATGCATAGATTTGCTAGAGGTGATTATCTGTGTGATCATTGTTATCTTTAGAATGGAATTAGTATGCTGCAGATATCTTACTAACTGTAGATAGTCCTTCTAATCCCCACCAACCACCATCACCAATACAGATAACAGGAAAAAAAAAAAAAAAGAGAGAGAGAGAGAGAGAAATTTACAAATATAATTAGATAATGCCATCCTGGAAAAAAAACCAAACGAACTGTAAAACAAAGCTACATAGAGCTGACTAATGAAATGGTAGAATTCTAAATTGGCATTGCCCTAGAGCCAAAACTAACACTATCGGATAAGGTAGAGGTTGTAGGAAAGCAAGACCAATTTGTTTGTATGCCTCATGAGAAGTCATCGTTTCATATCTATGGCTGTCACATGCAGATTGGAGATGTGCTATTCATTGCGCCTTGCTATTAAGGCCATCAAAACTGTGTCAAGACATACCTGTTGGTAGTTCAAAGGGTACATTTATCACAATGCACTGTAGCTATTGTAAATGGAGGATAGTTATTTTACTATTTAAGAGAAAATCTTGATAGATTTTTTATTATAATTTTTCTTATAGCTAGATAGCATGCGACTTACTATTTAGTGCAGTAAACAATCAAATATCTCGTATCTCAGGAAGAAATTTCCGGAGTAAGATTTTTTGAGCAGTAGCCTTTTATTTATATGTTTATTTGAGACAGAGTCTGGCTCTTTCACCCAGGCTGCAGTGCAGTGGCGTGATCTTTTGTTTTCTTTGTTGTTGTTGTTGTTGTTGTTGTTGATGAGAGGGGTTCTCTCCATGTTGCTCAGGCTAGTCTTGAACTCCTGGAGTCAAAATCCTGGGCTTGAACTCCTGGGCTCAAGTGATCCTCCCACCTTGGCCTCCCAAACTGCTGGTATTACAGGCATGAGCCACAGTGCCCAGCCAGCAGTAGCCTCTTAATATGCATAGCCCAGTGCTTTCAAGTTTGTGTAGGCAGTTCCGTGGATAGTTCAGTAGGTGTTAGAAAGTGGTTTCCCACTTCTTCCCCAATTTTTCTATTATTTCTACATCATTCCTGAATAAATATAGGAGTCATTCATTGTGCATTTGAACTCTTTATAGGATACCAATCTTACAAGAGTAAGCCTTATTTAAACTGAAAGCTAAATGTTCTTATACAAACATTAATATTCAGCATATTGTTATTAGAACATTGTTCAAATGCATTTGCACATCACATTATAAAACAGTATTATATAATACAATATTATATAATATCCCTAACTGGGAATTTTCTAATCGGAAAAGAAAATAAAATTTTCTTTTTATAAAGCATGCCCCATACCAACAACCCATTTCCAATTTCCTGTTAAACAACCCACTCTCATCAAAGTGGGTGTTTCCTTTCATCAGAGTTCTATCAAAGACTGAACTCTATATATTTGTATTCCAGAACACTGATAAGACCTAGATAAAGACAAACTTTCAGCTTTCCCATTGGTGTCTCCTTAAAGGAAATAGAGGCCATGAGGGAGGATTTTTCTCAAATCTGGCCTCACTGCCTTTCCTTAAACAAATTATCTTTGTCTAAAACCTTTCTTCTCACAGCCTGGAAGAAAACTCTCCCTTTAAATGCAAAGTCAAGGATAGAAGCTTGCAATTTCTTCTTTGAAGGTTGGAGGGGGTCTTCTTTAAGAATGTAATGTAAATTAGTTACATTGTTTTGAAAGGGGCCCTTGGAAGAAGGAGCCATGAAGATTAAGATTCACTGGTTCCAAGATAAATCTGTCTCTGAAAACCTCATGGTATCAGTCTCAGCACTTTGTTTTCTTTATTTTCTGAATCTTCTAAAATTTTGGTCACACCCTCTTTCTCTATTGTCTCTTTCCACATACTGTTTTATTCTGCTCACAATTCTACCACATAAGTCAGAGAATTCCCCTCAAACCCATACATATCTTTGGCTACTTTCTAATATTTTCAGAGTCAAGACCCCAGAAAGTGTTGTCTATATGCATTGCCTTTGTCTCCATAACTCTCACTGTCTACTATAGTTTTTACTTCTTTACTCTCAATTAAATTGCTCTTAACAAGGTTACTAATGATATTCTGTATTAAACCCAGTGGACATCTTCTAGGCATTATCTTTTGCAACATTTGATGCTGCTGACCATTTCTTGTTTTTGAAACCGTTTGGAGTCCCTAACACTATTATTTCCTGGTTTTGTCACACCTGCCTGACCCTTCCTTATTATCTTTCATTGGCTAATCCTTTCTCTGCATCACCATTTAAATATTGATAGTACGGTATATTTCACCTCTGCCTTCTGTTATCACAGTGCATCACCTTTCTGTATAATTTATCCCTGCCCAAATCTATCTCTTAAATCCACATTTCTTTCTGAATATCTGACTATGCCTTAGCTAACCTTTATGATTTGATTAGTCACCTTCTTTCACCAAACTGTCTGCCACCATTTTGCTAGGGATCCAGGCCCTTAGTCGAATCAGTTCCCTATGCTCACGATGTATCCTTTACCTGAAATGGTTTCCATCTGTTACCCTCTTCTTTATTCATTTTAGTCTTAGTAGTCTTGCCAGTATCATGTTACTTCCTCATAAAGGTACCCTATGCCGTCCTAAATTGTAATGGTATACTTTTCCTCTCTCCCTTCTGCAGCGTCCTGTACATTGTTACAACAATTATCAAATTATGACTGTTGACTCTCCTGCTTTTCCTTACATGCCAACCCCAGTCTCTATACTTTGATTATCTTATGAGAACAACGTTTATCTTTCATCTCAATATTGCCAGTGCATGGTACTGTAGCTTATCTGTAGGTACTAAATAAACATTTGTGAAATTACTTCATTAAGTTTTGTCCAAATGAAATGCAACTGCCCCAACTTTAACAACTTGTTCTATATTGTTTTCCATGTTTTTTCCTTAGCCATTAACTTAATAGAAGGATGAACAAATAGATATTGCACATAATAATAATGGAGTAATGGAAGTAGGATCAATGTAGGAGAGAGGTAGGCAAAAGGGTACATAGATTTTGAATAGCAGAGCACTCAAGATTCCTGCTGAATAGAATCCTACAAATACCCATTGTCTGGCATCCCTAGACATCCCATTACCTAGGCTTCTTCATCCCACATTGTCTTGTCCTGCTCTGGCTTATTTGTTACCCTAGTTTCCCAAGGTCTCAGCAGATAGTTAAACTAGGTATTTATTTTGCATAATGCTAAATCATGAACCTGCAACTAGCAAAAATAAAATGTTTAATATGAAAAAGTCAGTATATTTTAGATAATGCATGATATGTATACTATGTGAGTTTCAGTGACTTACTCATCTAAATAAACTTTAGGAAATGTGAGCCCTCAGTAAGCCACCACTTTTACTTTATTTTGAAGAACGAAATGGTCCTTTAAGCTTTGTTTTCATAACTAAGATGAGAACTTCTGATCTCATCTTAATGCCTCCTAATATATAACATATGAGATATATTATTTAACATTTTCACCAAGTTCTCTAAGGATATCCTGTAGTTACTATGGCATACTCCTTTCTTTTCTTTTCTTTTTTTTCTAATTAACTTTTAACTTGCAATTTGACTTGCACAAAGGCTATGCTGTTACCAATCTACTAAAGTTCTAAAATCTAGGATTTAATAAACACCCGTTTCTCAGATTTTGCCTCCTCTATACCGTTGTACTGACCTCTTAAACCCTTTTTCTTCAATTCATGTCCAAACCTGAACTTTTCTCTGTGAAGCGCAACTCTCATTTTCGTTTTATAAATTAAAAGTTTTTTCAAGCTATGGCATTGCTTGCAGTGTGAGTCTTCTCTTTTCCTTCCCTTTTCTTATTTTCAATTTTGTCAAAATATTAGGACATATAGAAAATAGCTCTGGTTTCTCATTGTGAAATTCTGCCCATTATGTATAAAACTTACTTTCTTTTAAGAAATTCAGTCATAAATGCTCAGTATTCTGACACTCACATTGATTCCAATTAAATTTCATTAGCAATTGAGTCACAAGCCTTTTTCTCTGTTCTTTGATTTGTATCACAAAACAATTAATATTCGGTTGCTTTTTTAAAATCTCCCTCACACTTAACTCCGAAACATTTATACAACTTGGATGTTTTCTCTAGGGTTTTGTGCAAACTTTGGGAATTTTATTAGAATCCTAGAACTTTGTGAAATGTACCCATCAAAAGTTATCACCTCTATTATGAATTCTTTAGAAATGGATCCCAGGAGAAAGCTTGGCATATAGCAAATCAGCCAGGAACAAGTTTAATAAAATCAATTTAATAAGTGGGGGAATAACACACAAGAGCTGTTTTGATAACTGCATGCCTCTGGTGCATTGAGTAATACAAAGCCAAATGCCAATTGTTTTCAGTACCTTAAAAAATATCTCAAATTAGAACTCAGGAAATGCCTAGTGACTTTTTTCTCAGACTAATTCTTATAATCTAGCAATCAAGATGACATAAACTGTAAGGCATTGTGAATGCTCCAGGACGAAGGTAGTCCCTCTTCCCCAAGAATATTACTTTTGATGTTTAAGTAGAAAATAAAAAAAAAAAAACTATCAGAAACTTAGTAATTGTGCTGAGGAATTTCATATCACTTTCTGCCCTATTTTCTGATTTCCTTTAATGAAAGTAATCTATATATAACACATTTAATTCATAAACATATAAATGTAACAAATAATCTTTATGACATATATGTCTGTAATTTCACTAACCTCGAGAATTGTATTTATGGACTGTGTTAGTCCATTCCGTGTCATTCTCAGGGAATATCTGAGACTGCATAATTTATAAAGAGAAAAAGGTTTAATTGGCTGACAGTTCTGCAGGCTGCACAGGAAGCATGGCACCAGCACCTGCTTAGCTTCTGATGCAGCCCCAGGAAGCTTTCAATCATGACAGAAGGTAATGAGTGAGCCTGAGAATCACATGGTGAGAACAGGAGCAAGAGAGGGAGGAGGAGGTGCCAGGTTCTTTTAAACAACCTTATCTCACATGAACTCATGACCACAGAGGGCACACCAAGCCATTTATGAGGAGTTCACCCCATGAACAAAAAACCTCCCACTAGGCCCCACCTCAGCATAGGGGATTGCATTTCAATATGAGATTTGGAGGGGACAGAACATTCAAACCATTTTATGGACTAAGGAGTCCTATTTTTCAACTGCTGATTTGTAATTGAACCAAGTTATCTTACTATTCATTTTATTTCTATTTCTTTTATTTATTTATTTTCATTGTCTCTTACTGGAAGGAAAGGTTATCTTACTATTCAGTAACAGTATGATAACATATATAATTCATTTATCTGGAAATACTTATTTTTTTCTGATGTGTTAGATAATTAAAGTGTCTATTTTTTCCCTAATCATCATTAATAGCAGTTATTCATTACATAAAAGCAATCAAATGGCATGATAATAGCACATCTTTATATATTTATAATGTTTTTACTGACTGCTGGGTGTATGTCACAGTTAACTCAGGATTATTATAACATCACAAGGTGAGAACTATCAATTTTCCCATTTTACATATGAAAATACGTAAATACAACTATGTTGGATAACCGCATTAATGACAGAGCCAAGATTTAAACCCAGGCAGGCAGCTTCATTGTTTGCATTCTTAGTTTTTTTTGCTGTTATCCTCCTCATCATTGTTATTTTTTTTTAGTTGTACTTCTCTCACACCATTGAGTTATAGATGTCAGATGGGTTCCAAGAGTTTAGTTAGGTTCAAGGTTCATCTTGCATATTCTGAGTTCTGTTTCTTCTTGTTGTTTTATTCTTACAAGCATGGAGAAAAATAATTCTTGAATTTTTTTAATCTGTAGAAACAATAGTAATATTATCCAATTCATAGGACTTTCATTAAGTTTAAACGGCCTAATGTATTAACAAGCACATAGCACAGGTTAAGTACTTGATAAGCAAATCCAAATTGTTTTATTTTATTTCCCTATGGCAAAATCATTCTCTGGGAAATACTTTCCACTGGGATGTAATCGCCTATATCCTCTGATAGGGTCTATTCTAAAGTTATAGTTCCTGCTTTCTGTAATAGAGAAAAGTATGGAAGTATTTTCCATATAGAAGAGAGGAGAAATGCCATCTAGCTCTGCATTTGGTAGTTAAGCAAACTGAGATGATCAGACATGTGAAGTAACATCCTAGAATTCATATAAAGAATTTCCCTGTATTTCTCTATTGCCTAATTTTTTTTTATTATGCTTCAAGTTCTGGGATACATGTGCAGAACGTACAGGTTTGTTACACTGGTATACACGTGCCGCAGTGGTTTGCTGCATCCATCAACCCGTCATCTACATTAGGTATTTCTCCTAATGCTATCCCTCCCCTAGCCCCCTGACAGGCCCGGTGTGTGATGTTCCCCTCCCTGTGTCCATGTGTTCTCATTGTTCAACTCCCACTTATTGCCTAATTTTATTGTACTACAATATCCTAAAATCACTTCCACTAAGAAAGCATCATTCAACATATATAACATATTCAATAATACAATTAACAAATATAATTATACTATAAATGAATGTAGTAGTAAGAAGACCAGATTGGTTTTAGTTAAATTTGCATATATTCAATATATTTTAAAATTCTATTTCTGTAAATAGTATCATTTTCCTTAGCCTCGTGAGTCTTCACTCTTTGATCTATAAAGAGGAAAAAGAGTCAGAAAAATTGGAATAACTTTTCAACTCCTTGTCCCATCTGGTTTTGTTGATATGAACTTGATTGTAACATTGTAAAGATAAAAACTCTGGTATAATTCCAGTCTCCAAGGAGCAGAAATTGTTTCTTTTTTAAGTTCCTAAACTTTAATAATTTCTGAGCACTGAACAAGAGAAATAGTCAACAAGTTGGTGTAATATCTGATGTGTAAATAAGACTTTCATCTTATGTGAAGAGTCTATCCTGTTCTACAATTCTTATAACTGTGTATAATTCCCTAATGGCATTTAAATTAAACCATTTAACATGTTCTTCACAAAATACATGGAAATTATGTACAAACAATGATCATAATTAGGCAGTTTTAGGAAAGGCATTTGTTTCCCGTAGGACATTGCTAATAACTCTCCACCTGTGACCTAGAGTTATAATAATTTTTCCAAGGTCACAGAGGTTCCTTAAATGAAGTGGAACTGGAGAGAATATCAGGTGTGGGATCTTCATATAATCAGGAAGAGAGAAAATACTGAGGGAGATGAGTATTTGCTTCCTAATGGTCATTTACTAATATAAAGAGTGGGAACACTGTCTGGAGTTCTGAATAAAAAATGTAATACATTTTGCTTTTCCTTATAAACTTTAAAGATGTGCTTTAAAATTATTTTCTTATTACAAAGGAAATCAAGTTTATTTCAAAAATATGAGCAAACAAAAAGAAAAAAATAATTTTTAAAAATCACTTATAATTTCCCAATCTAAAACTAGCTATTGTTAATATTTTATGATTTTTTTCAATGTTTGTTTCAATATACATATACAAATAGATTGGATCCTACTTTGGGAATTTTAGCCATTTTTCCCCAATATTTCTTTCAGCCTTTTGTTCCTTTCCATCAGTCTAATAGTTCTCAAGCTGAGATAGTATCTCACTCTGCAGGGGTCACGCAAAATGGTATGGCAACCATTGGCGGTGTTAAGAAGGGGTTACAATACTGCAATATTATGTACTATGAGGTAGTACTATGGGGTAGTAAATTTGCCCTACCTCAATTCTTGATAATTCCTTCTAGTTGCATGGAAATTAGATAGATCTTTAAGGAAAAGTCAGTGAAGTAGGGGTATAAGTCATATCCCAATCATCGGAGATTTTAGTTTTCCTGCCTGGTAGAATAAGAGCTCAAAATAGAATTTAAGCTTAGATTAAGGTAATTTAAATTTATTGTAATAAATAAGCTATAAATCTATACTTGAATTTTGGAAAAAGATTTATTCCTGCCACATCAATTGACCTTAATATATCTTTCTGTGCTTTTTTTTTTTTTTTTTTTAACCTGTCTCCTGCTCTTCAGCTCCCTCTTGCCTCTCTGTTACCCCAAGGAAAATGCCATTATTTTTCACATTCGGTTTTCTGTATAGACATTTACACATTTATATACATAAAATCAGGTGTGTGTCATTGTCAGTTTTGGGAAACTATTGATTATGAACTACTTCTGGGAATGTGTAACTGTTTTTAAAGTCAAATTAATAATCACCCCAAAAGGGTGAGGTGACCAAGACAACATAAGATAGATAAAGAATTAATTTAAAAGGGTGGAGATGGTCAGAACAAAAAACATTGCATATGTCATCACATTAGTTCAGTTTTAACAATCGAAGCAAATCACTAAAGAATGTGGACATGAAGAGAGGAAAGAAACAAAAACCCAAGAATTAGTATTACCTTATAGTAAACCATTGTTTTAATAATCATTTAGCTGAGGTGTTGATGAAGACATTGTACCTTCACGGAGCCCTTTAAATGTCATCTGAAGTAGACAGACTTGGAAGAATTAAATTGGAATCTGGAAGTATGGCCTGTGCATCAGTGTTGTGTTTTTAAATTCTGAATATGATTGCAATATGAATCTAGGATGGAGAACTGTGGAGCAAACATGTCTAAATGAGTGATCAGTTATAATCTTTCAAGGACACAGAGTCAGTTTTCAGGAGTTGAAGGCATAGGGACCGAGTTCCAAGACTAGATGCTTCTATAGGATAGACCAATTTGAGCTCACAATCCCTAGACCTCCAGGGAGCTTTAGAGGATGTTAAAGACTGAAACAGTTTTTCCCCTAAGGAGAAATAGAGCCATGCAAGTTTTGAACCTGTGTGTAAGGGAGAATTACTACAACTGCTGCAAGTCAAAGAGGTTTCAAGAAATATAGCACAATGGGCATTGAATAACTGTTATAAGAGTAGTGATTACAAATAATAGGCTTATAATTTTAATATTTATTTTCAATTGCATTGCATTTGGTTTAAGTTCCTTGATGAGAATTATCTTTAGAGGAGATTAGTAGAGTTTATTTTCAGATAAGTAAATCAAAGTGCCACAGCTTCTAGACTGATTGTCTGTTGACCAGACCGCGTGTTCTATTGGCATCATTTATCTGCATGCAAGTTTCTGATAGGCTGACAGCTGAGAATAGGACTAATACATCTGACCAGGAAAGGCAGAGGCTGAGTAATAATACTTTATTGTGGAGATAGCAAACCCTTAATAATGAAGGCCTGGTAGACATTTTATAAGCATACCTTGTACTAGGTTGCTTGCTCTAAGCAACTTGTTCTTATTAAGGAAAGAGATTTCAGATCAATTAAAATACTCAGTAGGCACAAGATAGGTATGATTCACCTATTATGTAACTTGGATGAAATAAACTAACAAAAACAGGAAAGATACATTAGTTCCATCTCCCTTTGCTGTAAACAAATACCTGAGACTGGGTGATTTACAAAAAAAAGAACTTAATTGGCTCATGGTTCCAGAGGCGGTATAGGAAGCATGTCACCAGCGCCTGCTTCTGGGGAGGCTTTAACTCATGGCAGAAGTCAAAGCGGGAACAGACATCTACACGGCAGGAGCAGGTTCCAGAGAGAGGCAGAAGGTGCTAAATACTTTTTTTTTTTCTTCTTCTTTTTTTTATTATACTTTAAGTTCTAGGGTACATGTGCATAACGTGCAGGTTTGTTACATATGTATACTTGTGCCATGTTGGTGTGCTGCACCCATCAACTCGTCAGCACCCATCAACTCGTCTGCACCCATCAACTTGTCATTTACATCAGGTATAACTCCCAATGCAATCCCTCCCCCACTGTTGGTGGGATTGTAAACTAGTTCAACCATTATGGAAAACAGTATGGCGATTCCTCAAGGAGCTAGAACTAGAAGTACCATATGACCCAGCCATCCCATTACTGGGTATATACCCAAAGGATTACAAATTATGCTGCTATAAAGACACATGCACACGTATGTTTATTGCGGCACTATTCACAATAGCAAAGACTTGGTGCTAAATACTTTTAAACAACCAGATCTCTTAGCAGTCACTTACTATTCAGTACCAAGAGGGTATGGTGCTAAACCATTCATGAGAACTTCACCCCCATGACCCAGTTACCTCCCACAGGGTTCCCCCATCAACATTGGGGGTTACAATTTGACATGAGATTTGGGTGGGGACACAGATCCAAACCATATCAGAAGATATTCCTCAAACTTAAAAATGTGCAAGTCAGCCAGGAAAAATAAGCACTAATACTAACCACTAGCCCAAAAGTTGTTTAAAGTTAATTGGACCTTTTTTTTTTTTTTTTTTTTTTTTGAGACAGAGTCTTGCTCTGTTGCTCAGGCTGGAGTGCAGTGAAGCGATCTCAGCTCACTGCAACTTCCGCCTGCCGGGTTACGCCGTTCTGACTCAGCCTCCCAAGTAGCTGGGACTACCGGTGCCCGCCACCATGCCCCGCTAATTTTTTTGTATTTGGTAGAGACGGGGTTTCACTGTATTAGCCAGGATGGTCTCGATCTTCTCACCTCGTGATCTACCCTCCTCGGTGTCCCAAGGTGCTGGGATTACAGGCGTGAGCCACCGCGCCCGGCCCTGATTGGAACTTTTATTTCCCAAAGTGGAATTCCCAAACATCCATTTTATTAGTATATTTTTACTTTGAAATTTCAAATTCATTAAGTTTATATATTATGAAGTCAATTTTTTAAAAATAAGGCTGTTTTAATTGATATAAAATGTGAAATCAGGTTGGTATTTGTATTTAGTCTTACATTAGCTTTTAATGTATTTTTTTTTTTTTTGCTTTCCTTTGTCAACTATTGCCAAAATTAATATACATGCAGATCAGTAGTAGCAAATGGAAACCCCAGTTTTATTAGTTATTATTATTTCAGAATTCTATTTTACATATTTGTTTGTTTTTGTTTCTGTATTTTCAGGTCCCCTTAATCTTTTCCAAGAATTTGAGTTTTCTCTGAGTAGGGAATCTGGCCACTTTTGGTTACTGCTGTAAACTCAGTGTCTAATAGGATACCTGGTACATGAGGATGCTTAACACATGTCCGTTGTATGAATCAATGAATAAACCATTTTTATATTTGTAATTGTTTAATTTAAAATAGAATTCAGACACATAAAAGCTATTTCTTTTCTCTTTTCTTTTTATATTTTTATTGAGACGGAGTCTCGCTCTGTGGCCCAGCCTGGAGCACAGTGGCGCGATCTCGGCTCAATGCAACTTGTGCCTCCCGGGTTCCCACCATTCTCCTGCCTCAGCCTCCCGAGTAGCTGGGACTAAAGGCGCCCTCCCCCCCGCCCTCAACCACACCTGGCTAATTTTTTTGTATTTTTAGTAGAGACGAGGTTTCACCGTGATCTCGATTTCCTGACCTCGTTATCTGCCCGCCTCAGCCTCCCAAAGTGCTGGGATTACAGGCACGAGCCACGGCGCCCAGCTTTAAAGCTATTTCTTGTAGGCATTTGAATAATTTCTATGAATTACGTGTCTTTTCACTTGTTAGATTCCCAAGTTCCTGGTCATAACCACCATATCTGTTGCTTTCTCACTGGCAGTGGTGTTTCTTGAAGTAGAACTGTATCAGCCACAAAGAAGTGGGTAATTAGATCCTGAGACTCTTAGCTGCTACCCAGGGACTACCAGCCAGGGTGTGAATTTCATCTCTAAGGTTCACTGGTTTTGTGACACATGCAGGACTGCATCGTATTCAACTCTGTGTTTCTTCATTTAGGGATTTTGTGTGGTTATGAGAGTTCTTGTTATGGTTAGTACCTGTCATGTGATAGACAATCCATTGTTTTTTTCACAGTAATTCTTCCATTAGCACTGTTTAATCTTTAAAACTCACATCTTCCTTTAATAAATATGGTAATTTCCAGACTCCTTTAAAGTGGTTTAAAATTTCATTCATGTCCTACTATTATAATAAGGTGATACTTGTAATAGAAAACTTCTATTTATTAAAGTGTTCAAAGACTACACAGTTCAATAACCCTTTGATGTTACTGCTTGAATTGCCCTTTGTATAGTGTGTTGTTACATTGATTTGTCCTGCAGAGTTTAGTCTCCTTGATAGCCTTTTCCCAGCAGATTTTAATTAGATGATGAACTCTGCACTTGTTCCTGGATCAGAGAAGAGAACAGATATAAAAACAACACAACAAATAAAAAATAGTAAGAACAATAGCAATGAATAATTATTGTGAGCGTTTAGTGCCAGGCACTGTGCCTGAAGCTTAACACACATTTCAATTCACTCGCACAACAATTCTATGAAGTAAATGTTATTATTGTTCCTTTTTAACAGAAAAAGGAACTAAAGTTTAGAGGTTAAATAAATTGCCCAAAGTCACAAGTAAACGGTAAAGCTAGGATTCTAACCCTTTTCTGCTTTTAAAATGTATCTATGCCATCTTCTTTGTCCTTAAAAATGTAGAATGTTATTAGAATTTAGTTCTTAGAAGTATCTAGTACAGCAAACATGTTTTATAGATGAGGAAAGTTAATGCAAATGTCTAGACAGATCTCAGACTAAGAACTCATCTCCTGGCCTCCTGTTTAGAACTCTTTTCACTAGAGTGCAAATTTTCACCTCTCAAGCTATTTGGGCTGTGTAGAGTGCTGAGTGACTGGAAGTGTCACAGAGAAACCCAGCAGGGTGAGGATTGTTAATAGATTTTATTAATTCACCAAACATTTGTTAAGCACTTAATACATGCCAAGAACCATGATGATCTGGTATGGAAACAAAGACTGATGACAGAATCATAGCTATAGAATGTAGTTTAGAAATTGGTAACATTAGTACTGTTATTATAAATTGTGTTCATTGGTTTGCATAAATTTATACATACAGATAGTCCACTTATTACAGTACAAATCATTCGTATTTCTAGTTTTATTTGCTTTTTTGTGGAAATGTTCCTAAGTCTCTAAGCAACATAGGAAAAATGTTGCATACTCACTATTTAGTGAAGTGTAGTTTGGTGATAGCCTTTATTTATTTATTTATTTATTTATTTATTATTTTTTAATTTTATTATTTTTTTTTTTTTGGTGATAGCCTTTAAAGGATATTTGTGTGTGTGTGTGTGTGTGTGTGTGTGTGTGTTGATGTCATAAGAGGTCAGTATCTTGCTTATAGTGACATTTCCTATGTAGAGGATTGTAATCATAACAATCAACAGATGATCTTTTAAGGTCCCATTTCTCTGTATCACTGAAGCAGGAAGATATACATCTTTCCTGGAGAATGTAAGTTGATGTGACTATTCTGAGACAGATGTTAGGGGTAGGAGGTAATGTGTCTAACAGACTCTATTCGAAATTATTGGAAGCCTCTCAGTAATCCTGTCTAGAATGTGAACAGTTTGTTCAGTGCTTGGAGTTCAGTATATCTTTGGAAAAGGTATTCTCCTACCCATGTACTTTGCATCAGGTTTAAAGAATCTCATTGGATGATTCTGGCTATGATCTCCCTTCTCTTAACAGTTTTTGGATTTGGAAGTGGAGTTTTATTTGAAATGTTACAAAATTAAGACCCTGATAATATACACAAACTATTCTTATTTTTGGTTCCATATCAGCCACTTGAAAATTATCTGATACTGGGCAAAAATGTAGCCACTCTGGACCTTGGTTACCTCATTTATAAAATTAAATAGTTGCACATAAAGAAGCTAAGGCAAAAAGAAAATTCATGATATTGATATAAAAAAATTCATAGAATTTAAAGATAAGATTTTGTTTTTTTCTTAGAGGGAGTAATGCATAAGGACTTAGTGCAATTTAAATCAGAAATATTCCATAGAATCCAAAGATTTTTTTCCTTTATTTTTTTGGTGGGGAGAATGTATAGGTCCTTAAAAATTTAAATCAGAAATATGAAGACCATCTGATATTGTATCTGTCTATCATTCCTATTTACCCCTATTAATGGACTTCACTTTCTTTGTATGCTGACATTATTTGCTTTTCTGGCCCACATAATAGAAAATGTGGCAGCCAATCACTTTTATGCTTATATCCTTCAGTTAAGATACCCAAAGTAAAACTAACTTTTTCCCCCAGTTTCTGCCCCATAATTCATTTCAGAAAAGGTGACTGAATCACCTTGAGTTAACTGAAGCTAGTTGATAGCAATTGCAACTCTAACCATGTCAATGATTGGGATGTGAGAGATTGGGGAAGTTCTCGGATGTATAGCTCTCATTAGACACAATAGGTGTCTATTAGATAGCCTCTATATCCTCTTATGAAAAATTGGTGTTATATCACTTCTTATCTTTGGAACTAGGTAATCTTGATATAAAAATATTGATGGCAATACAATAATGCTAATAATAACTTTATTTTTGGGTATTATATAATATCTTAGATACTGTTTTAAATACTATATGTGTAACCTCCTTTATATATCAAAACCATTTTATGCGGAAGGTATAATTTTTTTAAAATAGTAAATGTTCAATAAATATTAGTTAATAACGTAGTTTTAAAATGACATCAATGAAATAGATTTCCTAAACAAAGAATCTCAACTCTCAAAGTCTCCAGTTTTATTTTTAATCTATTCATATTACTTTATAGTTTTGGCTATGAAGATGACCTGCAACGGTCAAAAATAAATATGCAAAGTAGATGACCTAAGCCCAGATGTCTATTTTCCCACTCTTCAGTCAGGTGTCAGGCTCCAGATACTAATACCAAGCTGAAACGGTCGAGGTTAAGCAGAAAGAGGTTGAGGATATGCCTAATTGCCATCTATTATCAAAAGCTTTTATTTATCACTCATTTGTATGCAGTGCTGAACAGAATGAGCTATATACATACAGCATTTTATCTCTAAGATTTCCTGAAACGAAACAATACACATGTAGGAATACTTAAGTAAATAATATAAAATCTTTCATTAATGTTACACTCTGACCTTAAATAATTTCAAATATATTATTTGATATTTTTAAAAATGCTAGAATGTGGAAGAGAAAACATAGGCAATATGTATTCTCTACCCTGATTTCGTTTGAATATTGAGATTGATGATGCCACATATGCACTATGAGGGCATGCACATTTTTGAAAAACAGTTAAAGTAACTATTTTAGGTGGGGAAAGATAAAGATGAGCAGACAGGAAAATGCATGTTTATTTTGTATTCACTACATGTCAGTTATTCAGTTATTTGCATTACAATCTACTGACCTGCACAGCACTTCAGCAATTCTATAAATGAGAAATATTAGACTTAGATTTTAAATAAATTACTGAAGTTATGTAATTGGTAAATGGAAAAGTAGTGTTCACATTTAGGACTTCAAGATCCCAATATCATGCTCTTTCTACCATCTTCCTCTCTACTAGGGATGATAGTTTACACATAATGTTTTTGTGTATATTTCAAAATGAAATGTGACTTTTTTTACTTTTTATTATTTTAACGTTCTGTGGGTTCCTCTTTTTTCTTTTAACACATTTGTGAACTAGGTTAGATTTATTTTCTCTATGTTTCAGATGAAGACATTTGACCATGCCAATATGTCTTGTGTAAGTGACAGAGCCAAGATTCAAACCTACGACTATCTCACTTCGAAATCCCTGTAATTTTCACTAACATCTTGTAACTTTTAATGTCTTTCCCCATGGGTAATCAAGAGTTGGTTCTTTAGTACTTCAGAAATATTTCTGCAGTAAAAGTCTAAATCAAATTTGTTCACAATGATTTAGGCAATAGTGTTTTCTCTAAATTGTGATTTTCTTTATTTGAGAATCTGAGTAAGAGGGAAATTGCCCTTATCCCATGAAAAGAATTTCTTTCCTCTTGTGAATTTTCAGTGTATAACTAGGTGTTGCACGTTATAGCCTGCTCATGGCTATCAGATGCACTCCATGGGTTAGCTCATTTAATTCATTCTCATAAGTGGATAACTTTATTGCTTTTATCGTTTTGGTTTCAGTGCTCTGAATTCCCTCTAATTTGTTGAGTTGTCCGATAGAAGAGGATAAAGTGGAGTAAAGTAATAATCTTCTCATGGAAGTCATTTGTCTTCCTATTTATCTTTCCTCATATGTGTGTACAATCGACTCTCAATTATTTGTACGGATGAAGAGGGAGCATTGTGCCATGGATAATCCAAAAGTCATTTACAGAAGATTTACCTTCATGATTATCTTTTGTGTAGATGATATTCCCTACATACACTTCAGCTGCACTCATGAGAGAAGGAAAGACATATAAGTGTGTTCATTGTCAAAGAATAGCCAGGCTGTAGTGGATTTTTTTTTTTTTTTTTCCCTGTGAACAATCCATATGGAGAAAATGGAGAATTGAATGTATAAAGTCACTCTATAAAGATATGTGTTTTTCTGTTTGGGATAACATATTGAAAATCAGAATTTAGTTTAAACTGTCAGTTTCTAAACTCCCTTCTATTTATAGATCTGCTGAGATTTAGACATGAATTAAAATCTGGAGATAAATACTTTGAAAATCAGAATTTAGTTTAAACTGTCGTTTCTAAACTCCCTTCTATTTATAGATCTGCTGAGATTTAGACATGAATTAAAATCTGGAGATAAATACTTTAAAGCAGTTTCCGTAATGCATTACTTATGAGATTGTGCAATCCTATGTTGTCAACCTGTTTTGTCAGGTTTGTCTGGCATTTTGTTTTTTGGAGTGGGGGATAATAAATCCAAACTATCTTTTAACATACACTTGCCTTTTAGTGAGGGCAGTCTCTCGTGTAGTCTCATTTTGTGTTCCATCTCACATCCTCTTGACTATTTTACTGTCCTGCGTTTACGGTGCCTTCCAATTTAGTGTCATTTTTGAATTGCATTTGCATGTTATTTATTCCATTTTGCATGTTAGTAATGAAGATACTAAAATTCAAGACCTAAATCAACCTTGGTGGCAGCTCACTCCTCCCACCAATTCTATCTGTTGCCATTTATCATTACCCCTTGTTTATAGCTCTTTAAATGGTTGTCTGACCATCTGAGAATAATCAATCTTCAAGCCAATTTGAATTAATATTGTAAGACAGATTTTATGAAACATTGAATTACATACTTTATGAAAATCCAAATATTCTACTTGTACTTCATCTCTTTATCTGTTAATTTTGTAATTCTATCAAAAAAAAAAGCAGTCAGGTTTGTTTGGCATGATTTGATCTCTGTATATCCATCCTGCTTATTTATTATTCATGAGCCTTCTCTTATCTTTTCTCCGTGTACTGAAGTTTATCTTAATGGCTTCTATTAGTGAGAACATACATGATACTATGTTACTTCTTATGAATCATGGAAGAGTTAGCTTCCTTCATTTGTTCATCAGTAGATGCTGAACACCTATTGTATGCATTTATAATGTAAATCTTCATGGGACAAATATATACACTTAAGGCTGATTGCTAAGTGGTTGATCAGGACCAGAGAAGGAAATTTCTAATTTGTGTTCTTGTCCTTTTACATACTATGTAACAGTAATTCCAATATGTATTTATAAATGCATGCATGCATATAATGTTTAATTAAATGTTTTCATTTCCTCGCTGAGTTATTACTTTTTTACCTGGGACACTGCTTTAGATGCTTTTTCCTAACCCTTTAGGGACATCAAAATTGTTCATAAAATTTTAAAAATCTCTGTCAAAAATGTTTTTTCCCTTCAGATTTTTAAGACTGTCATATGAATCCACTTGTAGAAAATAGGTATTCTTATAGGAAGTCAGAAGTGCTTTGAAAAACTGTAGCTATTTTCTTTCGTGATAATCTTTAATAAAAAAAAAGCCTTGTTCTAATACCCACATATGCCATTTTACTATGCCAAAGTATGCAAATGCTCTCATAAAACATTATTTTATAGTCATATTTATTTCCCAATTTCTTTGCTCAGAATCTGCATTTATTACTTTAATTTTAACATCATTTGAACAATATTGCCACATTTAACAAGCAAATAAAAATTTCCTTGAATTTTCTCCTTGTTTCATAAAAATTAAACATACAATATATTTTAAAGGAAGTGTTTATACATATGTGACTATATAAATATTTAACAATCCATACTTAAATGAAATAATTTCTTTATATGTAATCTAGGTCTAAAGCTGGACATTATAAACATCTGTTTTTCTACACAAATGTAAATATTCTCCTTACATGATAAAACTCTCTCTTTCAAGGGATAGTGGGACTCACAATAGTTCATCCCATAGAGTGTCACTAACTGAAAAAATTATTTTATAAATATGAAAAATCACCTGGCTTTTTATATTTAAGTATTTATCCTTTAGTATTATAATTGTTCTGTGGAACCTTTGCTAGACAATTATACAGCCAATTCTTGGCTATCAGTTAAGTCTTGTAAGCAAAAGACAAAGTATCTTTGTAAGTCTAACAAAGGCTGAAGTTTGCTAGGTGAAGTGCTTTATAATTGCCTGATGTTTGCTGCTTGTAAAAATTAACGTTACATATGAGAAACCCAGAACTGACAGCTCTTTAAGTACCTATATATTCTTAACTTTCTTTGGAAATGTAATGTTGTATTCTCCTTCAAGAACACAAAGGGGACAAATGTTTATGGAATCAGCTACAGTCAGTGCCCATTTGACAAGCATTACCCAAAATACTACATCTTGTTGTGTTAGAAACAGGAGAATGAAGTTTAAAAAAATGTGGCTTTTGGAAGAGCCTATTCATAAGCACTTGCATCTTTTTAATCAGTAAATTTATTTAGACTCAAGCACAGGAAAAGCTCTCATTGACATGTATAACATTAGCACCACTCAGAAGTTAAAAGGAGCATTGTGATTTTGCTAGATCTATTGTGATTGGTACCCTTGATTTAGTGTGATGCTATTACATGATTAGTACCACACTGTCATCCAGGAAGGGCAATTTCAGTTTTACCTGTTTCCTTGTTTGTTTCTTAATGTCTTGACAGGTTTATACTCTCTCCTTTCTGTATGGCATATAAACATTACAGAGCATTCTAGAACATTCTAGAAAAAGATTACAAAGCAAGATGCTTAATTTCATTCATCTCTTATAACCTCCATGCTGAGTGCAGTTTTGTTGATCACTGTGACACCACACACCTACCTCCCTCACCACCCGTCTTTTTATTTGCTTCAGCAAATGGTTTATAGAAAATGTCTCTGCTTAATCAACGTAACCTTCTGCAGCTCTTTGAAACTCCTTCTCTGTGAGCCATGAATGTCAGAAACATTTTATAACTTTGTATGAGGGCTTCTGTGCTATTGACAGAAAAAATAAAGTTAGTATAGACATATAATGTCTAATGCTCATGTTAGACTGAAGGCTGGCAACGTGCTCTCTATGAAGAATGTTTCAAATAATATTTTTAGATCACCTTTAAGTGACCTATCAAATGATCATGAAGCGCCCAGAAATAATATTCGATTTGTGAAGATGCTTCAAAACATGCTGGATGAGATGTTTTCCATATGGCATAATTCACCTTTTTGTCATTTCAGATATAATGGGGAAGGAATCAGTGGAAAGGCTATGAATGTTTCACAGATTAAAAAGAAATGTTGAAAGCAATTTCTAAAAAGCTTGAAATGTAATCTTTCAGATAAATTTTGGATGTAGAGTTTTTTTGTTGTTTTTTGTGTTTTTTGTTTGTTTTTTTAATATTTATCGCATAAAATGAGATAAAACTTTGTCGCAAACTCATCTGCCAAATTGTGACATATGGAGGGTTGCCAGTATATCTTCAATTGGGTGAACTCTGAGGCTATGGTCTTTAAGAACCAAAACATGTAAACCAACATAAAAATTGTGGTCTTCACTAGAAACGCATTCATAATGGATAGTAAGCATGAGACTGAATAACCATTATTTTTTAAAAATATTTATTAATTCTCCCCCTCAAATGTATCATTTTTCCTTACCTATTCTGTTGAAATTGAGGCATACCAGATTTGTGTGATTTTTTTTTTCTTTTTCTTCTTTTGAGACGGAGTTTCACTCTGTTGTCAGGCTGGAGTGCAGTGGTGCAATCCTGGCTCACTGCACCTCCGCCTCCTGAGTTCAAGCGATTCTCCTGCCTCAGCCTCCTCAGTAGCTGAGATTACAGGCACGTACCCTCACACCTGGCTAATTTTTGTATTTTTAGTAGAGAAGGGGTTTCACCATGTTGGCCGGGATGGTCTCGATCTCTTGACCTTGTGATCCACCCGCCTTGGCCTCCCAAAGTGCTGGGATTACAGGTGTAAGCCATTATGCCCAGCTGATTTTTGTTAATTTTTTAATGTGATAAGCTCCTTCCTTTTATGGTTAATGAACTGAATAGAAAATGATTATAGCTTTCTAAATCTATAAGATTTAGAAAAACAGTTAATGAAAAGTCCACGATATAATCCTGAGATTAATATATATTGAGTTGTAATTAGCTTCATCCATCTATGTCTATCTATCTGAATAAAATAGGTTTTGCACTATCAAAGAAAGAAGAAACAGGAAATCTGAACCCCATTATGAAAGGGTAGCAAAGTGTTATGTTCATGTGTGTATGCCTGTTGCTGTCATTTACATACTTTTTAAAAAGATACTTGGCAGGTACCTTTTTACAAAAGGTAAAAGGAAGCATCCGTGCCTAACTGGAAACATCAATGATGATATTTATTTGCTTTGTGATTAATAGTACCATCTAAATTTGTTCATGATCTCCTTATATTAAGTTATTGTAATGGAGATTATTAAAAGGTTATGGGAGTAGTTATATCAAGAAACAAAAAAAGGAGTTAGTCATTCAGCAAATTCTGTACAACACAGACCTCAGTTGTTGAAGGCTTGAACACCTCTAGTTACTTTCTTAGGAACTCAACCAACAGTTTTGGTAGGATATATATTTGTTCTTTTGTTTCATTGGATTTGCTAATTGTATTAATGAAGTAATAGGATTTCTTTAAAAAAAACAGAGCTATTAAGAATGAAAATAATAACAGCTATTGCTGGCAGGCATAAGGGGAATAAAAATAGATATAATTATTGGGGGATGAAATTTGGCAATTGCTCTTAAAAATGAGATCTTTACATTCTTTGGCCTAATATTTCCAGTTCCAGAAAATTATGTGTATATCTGATATATATATGAAAATTTTTATTTTAGTATTATATCTAACATCAAAAAAGAGAATACAATGGATTATCAATAATAGGTAAGTGAATTATGCTTTATATATAATAGAAAAATGAAATAGAAAAAAGGAATGAAGTATATCTATAAATACTGACATGGCTAGGTAACTGTACATTAAGTGAAAAAATAAATTATCAAAAAGTATGTATATTATGACTCCATTTATATAAAATTAAGACATAATATTAGCATTAATATTATACTAAAGATATCAGTTTAAAATAGTAATTAGCAATAATTAGTATTACAAACTATTAGTAATTAATAGTATTAATTACTTTTATACTAGTGATATTTTAGTTTTAATTAATATTAATAGTTGTATTTGTAAACAAAAAATACAATTAGAATAATAGTTTCCTAGCTGCAAATGGTGGCTGTCTTTGGAAATAGAGATCTTAGTGAACTTTACATTCCATATTTTGACTGAAATATGTATAATGAACTCATAGTACCATTTAAATATTAGAAAAATAAAACACCACAATATTAATTACATATATGTATATGTGTTTGTGTGTGTTCACATGCTTTCTGACCTTCCTTCCTTGCAAAGATAATTTTTAGTTTAATAAATTTATGTTTTATTACTACTGTTATAATTAATCTAGTGTAAAATATGCGTTTAAGCTTATTTTTGCTCAATAATAGGATGTTATCTGCACTGTTTCATTTAACTTCTTTATAGCTGTCCCCATTTTGAAAGATAGTGCACGACAACAAAATCTGATCAGGACAAGAGGTATAGTTTATGTAAAGTCTCTGTAACTAAAAGTGAAACCCCCCAAAAAGTTTCTTAAACAAAAATGAAACTAAAACATTAAAACTAAAAGCAAGGTTAAAGTGACAGTTGCTGGGACAAATAAAAATTAAACGTAGTTCATCAAAATGAGGTAACCTAAGTCTATATCTGTGATGAAAATTATAGTATATTTGCAATAAATTTGCAAATAAGTAACATTAAATAATTGATAATCCTATTTGCTTGTAATATGATTTTGTCTAATTACCAAGAGAATCTCTAACTTCCTTTGGAATTACTTTCTTTCCTTCTTGATGGATCATTTCTTATATTAGCCTTACTCAAGAATGTGGTGATTGAATTATTACCAATATAATTTTATTACTTTGTAATTGCTGACTGCCAATGAAATAGTAAGCTTTGTTCTAAGACAGAAAAAATATCCAGTATTTTAAAATTTTCAGAAATAAGTATGGAAATTATGGAAAGATGAGAATTTGCAGGGAGAAGACAGGTCTAAAGTATTGCTTTTCCTTTTAAAAATTAATGAAATATAAGAAACATACAGAAATGTGCAATAAACATCAATGTTAAATTCATCAGTTATCATAAAGTATATAATTAACTTAAGGAATTTAACACCAGCTTCTCTAAGTCCCCTGCTTGCCTTTGCCCACCACTGTGCTCCTTCCTCCCAAAGGTGACAACTACCCTGCCTTCTAGCATTGTAGTTTAACTTTACCTGTTGTTTACATCCATACAAACTGGATCTAATAATATGTATTCTTTTGTGTCTTCCTTCTTTTGCTCAGAACTATTTGTGACTGTCATTTGTGTTGTTTCATGTTACCTGGGTTCACTGATTTTTAGTGCCTTATAGTATTCCATTACACACACAAAAACATAAACATATCATAAGTTATTTGTCATTTCTATTGTTGATGAGCATCTGAACGGTTTTCAGATTCTGTCTAACATGACTAACACTGCCATAACTATTTTTGTATGTATCTTATGGTGTGTATGTCTTGTAAAATATGTATCTATGAACTGAATTACTGGGTCATAGAATATATGTAAGTTAAACTGTAGTAGATAATGATAATTTTGCCCCCCCACTGTTGTGTTATTAATACATATGTACCATAACAAGTCTTCCCATTGTTCCATATCTTTGCTAACCTGACTTTATATATAATTTTAGTTTTACACAGTATAGTAGGTGTGTTGTGGCATTCCATTGTGGTTTTACTTTTTTCTGATATATAATTAGGTTGTATACTTTTTTATACATTTAATAATTGATTAGCTATCCTATTTTTTGACATGTTCGTTCAAATCTCTCGCACAGTTTTCTACTGGATGTCCTTTTTCCCTTATTAAATGATAGAACTGATTTAAATAATTTGGCTACCAGCCCTTCATAGGTTACATAAATTACAAATATATGTTCCCTATCTGTGACTTACATTTTTACTCTCTTAAGCTGTCTTTTGATGGATGAATATTTTGAAAATGTGGTGTTAACCTTGTATCTTAGAAACAAACTCTTTTCCCATAAGCCATTCTTCAAGCAGTTTTGTGTCTGTGGCTTTTAATATAGGGGACCCTTTAAGAATAGCCTGACTCTTGACCTTGCTCCTTTCTCTTACCCTGCCAACTGTGAACTAGTATACCTCTTGCAAAGAATTTGGTTTCTTTCTATATTGCACTTCCTTTTTAAAACTTACATATTTCAATTAGATCACTTATCACATTATATTCTAGTTGTTTGTTTACTTTTCTGTCTCTCTCATTAAACCACAAAGTAAGTTGTCAGGAAGAAAACCTATTTTATTTATTTTCTGATGTGTAGCCTCGTTTAGTTATTGCTTAAAATAGGTACTTAATGAATACTGTTGGATTGAATTGAATTGATTTGATCTCCTTTATGATATGGTAAAATCAAATAGGGCAAAACATCTGTCTTACTCAATATTTCTCTCTCTGATGATCTAACATTTTACTCTTTACATGGAAGATACTCATCAAATAAATAATAAATTGTTTTAAAAGTTGAAGTAATTAAAGTCTGAAATATAGAATATTTTAAAATAATGTTTTGTTAATTCCAAATGTGAACTATGATTTAAATTAGGTTAATACAGTCCCTCAGAAATATTTTCAAAAGTGTTTAAATTAAATTACATAATAGATTCATCATTAACAAACCAATTGAGGTGTATATAAAATATTTTCATTCTTTTGGTGTCTGCTTCTTAGCAGTTTAGTTATTCATTCTAAATTTTGATTTTACTTAAATATCTTAATAGGCAGAATAAAATTAAAATTCTCTAGTTAAAATTACAAGCAAAGTAAAACATATTCCTAGCTGCTAGATTTCAAGCTGATGTGGTATTGTCATAAATATAGCAATAGAAGAAATTAAAATGTTGGAAACTTTAGTTTTTAGTCATAAGAGAATTATTTGTGCTCCTTCCCATATTGAAGTGAAGAGAACTTTTCATAGGTAATGTTGGCTGTAAAATTCAAAAATAAGAGAAATTACACAGAAAATACCTTCTTAGTAAATTATATAGGAGCCACATCACTATTTTGCCCTTCAATTCAACTAACAGGTATGAATATTATATAAAGGCAACCAATGTTATGTGTTTCTCTACATTCAAGAAATTTATAAACTATATAATTGGTTAAGAAATAGAGAACTGAAATTTTTATTTTTAAAATTTATATTATACAAGATTTGATTATTTCTCTGACCCACTGGCTCTGAGATAAACCACCTACAATGAGATATACTACCCACAAAGATGAAGTCTAATATGCAATTCACTTCAGGTGACCCAGCCATTCCGAGAAATGCTGAAGACTAATGAAAATGCCTAACATATAATTAATTCAATGATTGTATAATTTTGTTCCCTTTTTCATTCAAGTTGTATTGTACCGTTACAGTGCATGTATTAAATATTAAATATTATATTCCAGTGTCCCAAGGCAATTATTTCATGTAAAAGTCTTGAATATCCTATACCAATTAAAACTTTCTTACACAATAAGTATAGCTTGTCTTGTGTATGAGAATTGGATTAACTAAAGCCATTAATTAGTATTTCTTTAAAGAAAAATCCCATGGAAAAATTTTCTAGAGTATAGCACTTTTATATTTTTAAGTGCTTTAATTTTAAGAAAAGTTTCTTAAATTGTTTTATGCTCATTTTCATCATGCCTGAGAAGAAAATAGATGCATTATGATGAAAAGAGCCCTATAATTTAAACTAAGACTTGGGTTTGATTCTTAGTTCTACAATTTAGCTAGAAACTTGAGCAAATTAACACTGTCCTAAGATGTGATGGATTGCTTCAAGAAATTGCCAGGACCCCTATGGCCAGCAAATTTTAAACAAGGTATAAAATATTGTTTGACTGGAGGAAAGGAGACTAAGGCACTGGGCAGATGGGTGGGCTAGGACCAGAATTCCCAAACTTGATAGCGTTTTAGAATTACCTACTAGCTGTTTAAAATATAAATCCCTGGAACCCTTGCAGAACCACTGTTTCAGTGTCTAGTTGTAAGAAAATATGTTCTTAGAATCATAGCACCAACTGGATCCTTAAATATCCCTTCCAAATCTAATGCTCTGTGATACTGTAAGTATTAATCATCCTATAAAATGGAGATAACCATTGTCTCCCCAGGTTGTTGGCAACATTCACTAAGATGATATTCATCAAAATATCTGCTAACCTGTTGAATGTCCTGTAGAAGTATTATATTTTTAAAAATGCATGTTGAAATAATAACCAAAACCTCTTCAATTCATTTTTGGAGCATTATGATCTCCTATTAAATACATTAAATAAATATGGGATTTACCTGAGAATTACCCTTAATGATGTGGTATGATTTATTCTTTAATGAATTATAAACCACAATCCTCACATTAGTTCTTACTCATATGTGCATCTTTATTTTATGTTTAGTGATTTCCAAAAGGAATAATTTAAGCATCTTATTTTGACACATTATTTGTCGTATTAGTTGTCTGGATACAATTGGCATTTGCCACCCAGCATTTTTATTGTTTCTAGGGAGTGCAACTTCCATGTCTGCATTTTTACAGAGTTTGTGTTACAGCTGAAAGCTTGAATAGACAAACCAAGGACCCAAGCTAAGTTTTGGCAGAATTTTTGCCTACACTATTTGACTCATACTTGACCTTCAGTAGAATGCACGTGGGCCAATGGACAAGTACATGTGTGCTTTCTGGACTGGATCAGCATTTGCATATAATCCTTTGCTCACAAGTTGAGAATGTGAGGAATACTTTCTTGATCATTTTCAGTGTCCAGGGTATCATTTCATTTGCATGTTTTTTGCATGTTTTTCTGCTGCCCTGGGCTATAACTTACCTTGTCAAAGTAGTGTGTTAAACATATTTTCACATAACTGGCTTAAAGATATTTCTAGACATTGATAAATCTTGTTGAATGTAGAAAAAAATCATGCTTTGATTGTGTCAGTATAGTGTCCATCTTTTCTGATTTACTTGTTCAAGTCTGATGAATAAATTAGATATATTATGTTTGTCCCTCACTGCACCTGCCTCCCACCCAGATCCAGTCATCACTCTTCTTCACCCTGGTCTGTGCACCAAGAAATTTTCCTGTGTGGACTGCATCAAGAGGACTCCTGGTTTTCTGACTTTCAGTTGTATTTAGCCAATGAGAAACACTAGCAGGTGAATGAGAACTAGTGTTTATTCTCTGACACGCTCCCTGCAGGGTGACTAGCTACCTGAGCTGCTTTTGTTTTATATATTGTTGTGGCCACAATGTTCTGTGAATATTGTATATATACAGCCTCATAGAATCACTGTCAAGGCCCTTATTAAATATAAAATTAAGTTTCACCAATGAATTAATTAGTCTTATAACTGCATTTTTTGCATCCATTTTAGCTATGTCTTCTTTGTACAGTAATTGGGAAATTTTAAATGCAAACCTATCATCCTCCTCTACCCATGACACAAATGCATCTTAAAATCCTGAAGGGATCTCCAGTTATTCTCAAGATAAAGATGAATATCCTTCATATAGATTTGAACGTGATCTACAAATTCTTCTATAGTTTGACTCCAGCTTGCCTTTCTAGCTTTTCTAATACTGATGTCCTACGTTTTCAGTGTTCTTTCTTCCTTCCTTCCACCTCCAGGCCTCCATACTGGTTCTCTGCCTGCTTGGAAAATTTCCCATTTTCCTACTTCTTTTGGCTAATCAATTTCTACTTAACTGTAAGCTTAGTTCAGGCACTATTTTCTCAAGCAAACTTTTCTCACGCATCAGTCCAGTAGTGTTTTTTTTTTTGTTGTTTATTTGTTTGTTTTGATGTGTGCTTTCATAAAACAATATGTCTTTGTTTCTTAGCATTAATCTCAACTTCCAGATACTCACTCATTTGCATAATTATGTGATTAAATCCCATTTCTCCTAATAAACTCAAGCTCCATCAAACAGGGCTTACTTTTTCCTCATCTGTGTATCTCCAATACCTGGCCAAGACTGAGCATATAGTAGCCACTGACTAAATATCTGTTTACTTAAATGGCTAAGTGAATGAATAAGGGCTAAAACTGAGTAGCAGTGGGAGTTCATTAAAAGCTCTACAGTTTATTATAATGAGATTTGACTAGTTGATCGAAAACAGTTCTCCAATATTCTAATAACGTGAGTGAATTCTTACTGCCAAGCCATCTTTCTTGCTTGGGCAAGTATACATCTTTCTCCAGAGAGTTCATCCCAGAACTGTCCCCTCTGTCTTTTTTATACTTAAAAGTTCTATTTTATGCTGTAACAAGTGGAACTGTCAGAGAGAGGGATCATGTTGTGGATGCAGAGAGACTAAATTTTGAGGATTTGTGAATTTAGACATTCGAATATGGAAAACTATCATAATTGTATGCTACTTCCTGTCACTTACCCTACTACCATGATATCTAAAGCAGGATGAGTTGGACTGTTTCAATGAATTAGCTGAAGATTTGCCTAAGATTTGTCTAATCAATTATAAAACTAGAAATCGTTCCACCCTCTTAATCCCAGGGGAGGATGATTTATCCATCAAGTTTAGTAGAATTAGTCTAGAGCTATAACTTCGGTACTCATCCACTCACTGTCCCTTGACCTGAATACACACATTTGGAAATTACTACCTAGAAAAATACTATGTACAAAGCAAAATTTGGAGCAGGAATAATTAAAATATAGCCTTGCTTTTTGCTAGCTGTGCAACTATGGAAGTGTATTTCATTTCCCTGAGCCTCAGTTTCTTCTTCTGTACAATTCAAATACCAATCCCTACCTCATGATGTTTTGGGAGAATTAAATATAACAATTAATAAAAAGCAACTGTCAAGACTGGCACATGGTAAGACTGCGACATGTATCTATTGTCTTTATTAACACACTCCAATCAAGTGAAATGACTTGCCTAGACTAGATAAGTAGATGTATCTTTCCAGCTATGAATCACATTACTGTGAAAGAGTATTTAGCCAATGCAGACAATTACTTCAAATGCTGTATGTTTCATCGTAATAACTTTATAATAACTGCAAACTGCTGTCATGACAAAAACCAAAAAGATAAATGAGATACTTTGTGCATCTATTGTTAAAATATTCTTTCTCATGAATAAATATTTTGATTGAACATTATGTAAAACTACACCCTTTAATCCAGTAGTTTATAGCTTTTAATGATTTCAATGGTGATAGAAGATTATTGTCTTTTGTACTCAAAAACTGCATTCATGAACTTGCTACCACCTGATTATTCAAATATTCTTGAAAAACTTGAGGCTGCATTATCCCGTAAATGTATTATATCTTTGATTAGTGTCTGTGGCCACCTCCTTTACAATCTGCCTCTGGTTATTGCTCTTTGAATGTAGTGCCCCAGAAATCAATGAATATTGATTCAAACTGTGTTTGGGTGTTTTTTTTTTGTTTTTTGTTTTTTGTTTTTTTTTTTTTTTTTCCCCCATATCTTCTGTCTGCTTTAATTTGTTTACACACATAAAAGAGTCGGCTTTAACTTAGAAATATAGGTATGGATCAGATCATGTAGACATTTGTTATAAAATATTTTTATATCAAGTGCTTTATATGTGTCAATAGATGGTCAATATGCAGTCAAAGTTACAGATTCCCAAATAAAGTATATCTAGTACGTATTATTTTGTAACACCTTCTCTTCAATGAAGTGCAGAGACATTGAGGGAAGTGACTTGCTCAAGAATGCAGTTTCTTAATGCCTGAGTCAAATTACGATCCTGAATTGTTGTTGTTACTTTGTCTATCATTTCATCAAAACCAGAAATAAATATAATTTTGAAAGCAAAATTTTAAAACATAATAAGAATGAAAATAATGCGTTCATATTAGAGAAAAGGGGCACATTTCAGTTATGCTTACGTTAAAAAAAGAAGTGTGAAATGGCAGTCTGATTCTTAAATTTGAAAAGGGAAATTCAAATTCAGTTTTAAAACTGCATATTTAAAGAAAGAAACCAAAACTTCACCCAAAGTCACGAAGATTCACTTTCCTTTTTTCTGTGTTTTATAGTTTGAGCTCTTATATTTATGTCTTTGATCCACTTGGAGTTAATTTTCTCTGTATGGTATAAGACAGAGATCTAAACAAATCCTTTTGTGTGTACATTACAGTTATCTGCATACTGTTTGTTGGAAGGACTGGTTTTTCTCCATTGAACAGTCTTGACTACCTGGCCAAAAGTCATTTGACCAAATGTCAATTATGGGTTTATTTTTGAAGTCTTAAATCTATTCAATTAATTTATATGTGTATTATCTTATGACACTATCACATTGTCTTAATTATCACAAGCTGTGAAATCAGAAAGTATGAATCCTCCAAATGTTTCTTCATAAAATGTTTTTACTATTCTGTATTTCTAGAATTTCAATATGAATTTTAACGTCAGCTTGTTGATTTCTGCTAGAAAGCCATCTAAGATTTTTTATAAGGATTGCATTGAGTCTGTGGATCAATTCAAGAAGTATTGATACTTTAAAAAATATATGCCTTTAATTTGGGAAATAAAATACCTTTTCATTTACTTAGATCTTTAATTTACTTCAATAATATATAGTAAGTTAGTTTTTAATGTGTAAGTCTTGTACTTTTAAAAAAATTATTATTATTTTTCTTTAAGAGACAACGTCTTACTCTATCAGCCAGGCTGAAGTACAGTGGCACAGTCGTAGCTCACTGCAACCTTGAACTGATGGGCTCAGCAGCTCCTCCTACCTCCGCTTCCCAAGTAGATGGGACTACAGACACATGCTACTATGCTTGGCTTTTTTTTTTTTTTTTTTTTTAAGACATGGTTGTTACTATGTTGTCCAGGCTGGTCTCAAGTTTCTAGCCTCAAGTAATCCTCTCACCTCAGCCTCTCGAAGTGCTGGAATAATAGATGTGAGCCACCATGCCTAGCCTTAAGTACTTCTTTTGATGCTAGTGTAAATTGAATTGTTTTCTTAATTTTATTTTTGGAATTTCATTGCTTGTACAAAGAAATACAGTTTGTTTGTTGTATTTTCTTACATTCTGCTATCTTGCTGAACTTTTGCTAATTCTAATAGCTTTTTTGTGTGTTTTGTAAAATGTTATTTATATAAGATCATTTCATCTACAGATAGAGGAACTTTTCTTCTTCATTCCAATCTGAATGTTTAAACTGAACACCTTTGAAAAATAAACTTAATTGCTCTAATTAGAACCTCCAGTACAATATTTAATAGAAGTAGAAGGAGTAAACATATTTGCCTTGTTCCTGATCTGAGGGGGGAAGCATTAAGTCTTTCGTCATTAAGTATGATGTTAGCTGTGGGTTTTTTTATAGATGTCCTTTTAAGGTTGTTAGTTTCACTCTAATCCTAGTTCATTTAATTATTTTATAACAATGTTGGATTTTGTTAAATGCTCTTTCTGTACCAGTTGAGATGACCATATGGATTTTTTATTAATGTGATGAATTACATTCATTGATTTTTGACTGTTAAACCAACTTTGTGTTCCTGGGATCAATCACACTTGGTCATGGTGTATGATCCTATTTATAGATTGTTGGATTTGGCTTGCTAATATTTTGTTAGAATTTTTACATCTGTATTCATAAGTGTATTAATCTATTCTCACACTGCTAATAAAGACATACCTGAGACTGGGTAATTTATAAAGGAAAGAGGTTTATAAAGTGGACTCATAATTTCACATGGCTCGGGAGGCCTCACAATCATGGCGGAGGATGAACAAACAGCAAAGCGATGTCTTACATGGTGGCGGGCAAGAGAGCATGTGTAGGGGGCTCCCCTTTATAAGACTATCAGCAAACCTGAGTTGCATGTATGTGATATTCCAGATTCATACATTCATACTGACGTTCTTCAATAAAAATGTGTGGATACTTTCTCTTCCTTATTTGCCAGTTGCTATCTCTATGGTCAAAAGACAAAATTACAACACACTTAGCTTAAAAACTTCAGCTGGCTTTATTCGTGATTCTAAAATTGGACAACAGTTCATTCCATAAAATAGAATCAGTATTCCAATGAGCAGATATGATTTGCTTTGCAGACAGAGAGGGTCTGAAGAAGGCAGAGACAAAGAACAAAGAGCACATTAGTCTTTTAAGGCTACTTTTCTTATAAGGTAGGTATGGGGAGACAGAGCCATAGGAAAGTAATTGATTGGTTAACATCAGGTTACTTCAGGGTAGTTTTTTGTGTGTAAGAATTCAAGCAGAGGGAATTTCATTATTATGCCAATTGAAGATTTAAACTGGCCTGTTTGGGAAATTGGCTGTTATCTTTCCTGATATCTTGGAAGGTCAGACAACAAATTAGTTTAGGGTTAGTGGATTTGGAGCTTTAGCATGGATGGCTCCAGTTTTGTTTTTAGTCAGCTATATTGGGAACTAGTGCAAGAACTGAGTCCAAAACAATGGCCTCCTATGATTTATATTTAACAACTCCCTTCTTTTTGTGACCAACATCTAGAGCATCAGTGTTACCCTCAGTTACCATTTATAGGTTACAGTGTCCTCCTCATTATCACCTGTATCTTTGAGTTTTTGTTGTTCTGGCTGGACAGAGACCATTTGATGTTTGACAGATGGCTGCATACAAACATTGAAAACTTTTAGAAAGGATGCAACACACCAGACAGACTACTGTGACTATCATGTGGATAAAACCAAGAGTTTGGAGTTTGTTCCTCAGCCAGGGTCCCTGGGAACTGAACCAACTAAAATCAAATAAAAAATGAGATAGGCAAGAAGTCTATCCATTTTAACTAAGTAGCCCGTTCATTCGTTTTTGCATCTAAGTCTATATAGTACTCAATGTATTTATTTTTTAGCAACAAGTGTCATTGATTGTGTAGATTCCTCTCTGTTCAGTTAGTAGGTAGCAATTCTATCGTCTAGCATTTTAGGAATGGGCATGACAATTTGCTAGTTACCCACAGGAGCTACTGATTGTGAAATCTTAAAGACAATGTTATTCTGTCAACTGAAAGCGGTAGGGATAAGTAAAGAGAAAATTAAGAGGAAGGATGTCTCATTACAATAGGAAGTCTTGTTCTGACAGTGCTGGGAAAAGATATCCACAGCATGAAGTTGACAACTTCTTGTCCTGGATTTGTAGACTGAGCAGCTCTGGCTGTGACATCTGGCATTTTTGGTAAACTCTCTGTGTGACCAATGAATCAGGTATGAGATTTGTACCTGGAAGCTTACGTGAAGCTGTCCAGTTTTGACCTATAGGGCTTCAGGAACAGTGATTTTTGTTTTTGTTATAGAGTTTTAACCAGATATTGGTTAAAATTAGAAGAATTCAGGATCTAACTCAATCTATAGGTAGATAATAAAAACTCAAAAACAGTTAATAAGTCTACAATCTAATGACAGATTTACTTTAGATTTCTTTTGAAACATATTTTTTTCTCTATTGTCACTCTCATTGCTACCAAAGGTAATCATGGGAATACGAGGTCACCTGATTATTTTCGTAAGTGCAGCACAAATAAACGTATAGGCTCTATTTAAATTTGCTTTGTTGGAAATTTCGACAAGGAATCTCTCAGATTAGACTTTAAAAAAGACTCTCAATACTAGAAAGCCAAACCAAGGCAGACATTAAACTTTGCCTGCTGTATGTAATGTCTTCAGGTTCTTGGACCAGCCAGGAAGTAATAACTTTTACTCACTGTAAGGCTGGCAACTATAGAAGCCAGGCATTCTGTACATGTTTTTAAATGTGACATTCCAGCCCTGTCATGGTGGCTCATGCCCATAATCTCAGCACCTTGGGAGACCAAGGCAGGAAATTTCCTTGAGCTCAAGAGTTTGAGACCATCCTGAGCAACACAACGAGACCCTAGCTCAACAAAAACATTTTAAAACTAGCTAGGTATGGTAGTGTGTGCCTGTAGTTAAAGCTATTCGGGAGGCTGAGGTGGGACAATGAATTGAGCCTAGGAGGTAGAGGTTGCAGTGAGCTATGACTGTACCCTGCAGTCCAGCCTAGATGACATAGTGACACCCTGTCTCTAAATACATAAATAAATGAAATATAACATTCCAGTTAAAGCCTCGATAATATAACCAGTGTTTCCAATTGTACCGTTATAAGAAGAATAGATTTCTGGCTGGGCATGGTGACTCACGTCTGTAATCCCAGTGCTTTGGGAGGCCAAGGTGGGCAGATCACCTGAGGTCGTGAGTTCGAGACCAGCCTGACCAACATGGAGAAACCCTGTCTCTACTAAAAATACAAAATTAGCCAAGTGTGGTGGTGCATGCCTGTAATCCCAGCTTGGGAGGCTGACGCAGGAGAATCGCTTGAACCCAGAAGGCAGAGGTCACAGTAACCCGAGATTGTGCCATTGCACTGCAGCCTGGGCAACAATAGCAAAACTCTGTCTCAAAAAAAAAAAAAAAAAAAAAAAAAAGTAAATTTCTTATTAAATGTCTGTATTTCTTATTGAATAACCATAATGTCATGAAAATAAAAATATTTGTGAATAGTTTCTGAAGGAATCAGGTAAAGAAGAAAATTAAATGTTGTCATTTTTGTTAATAAAAGCATGCTATACCAAATTGCTGTAAACTATAGATAGCTTTAATGAAAAAACGTTTCCTTAAACCTCAAAAACAAAACATTAAAAGAACCAGTAATGTTTCAAATATAAAAGCTATAAAAAAACCATAATTCTTTCTTATCAGTTCATTCAGTCTAATGTAATTAATTCTTGCTCTCTCTGATCTTGGTTAGCAGTTTCACAAACCCATCCATTTCTTTATTAGAGTTTTGAAAATTCATTTGAATGGAATGAACTCATAGTTATTGGAAACCTGTACTTGTCAGAGTTCTTTTCATGCTTTCCATGAATCTCCTTAAATTCATAATACTTCAGGATTAGAATTGCTGGCAAGAAGCTTTTAGAAAGGCATTGAAGTAAAGAAATTACCTGTGGACATCAAGAATTACAATCGCCATGGCTAAAGATCTGATAAGAGTTACACAGTTGACAAGGAAATTTGGTTATTTCTGTAGCATACAACAATTTAAAATCACTGCAATTATGATGGATAGCATTTACACTAAAACATCAGATTTCAAGGAACTTTATACAATTCTGAAATACATATTAATAACATATTCATATAAATATAACTCTAAGAAGTTTCAAACATTATTTCTTACTGTGACAATGTTTCTTTTAGAATCATCATATTGAATAAGCCTAATTAGTCCAATATTTCTCTTTTTTACTTCCAGGGGTCCTTATAAAATGTCCAAAAATTTGATTGAAGTCAGAAAGATTTAATTTTGATATATGAGACTATTAAAACAAGATCATTTTATTTTTTGCTAGGTAAGACTTTTGAGGCTATGGTTTGTTAAGTGGCTGTGGAAAGCATCAAGTCATTATACTTTCTGAAAACCCTCTTAATCTATATATTATTTTTGAGGGGTTTAGGATACAAGTTAGAGCCAGCCAGAGGACTTTAAATTTATTCCTGTTGCTCCACATCTCAGAGTAAGAGTCTTTTGAGGCCCTAATCAAATGAGTAATAGTGGCCACATTCAACCCTAATATTTCTCTGTGGCTTTCATTAAGGTAGAGAGAAAACTGTTCAGCAGTCACTTTGTGACTAGTCATTAAGATTCTTTTTCTGGCATGATATTTAACTCAAATTGAGAGAAAATTACCTAATATTCCTTGGAGACCAATTGCTTTCAACCAGACTACTTATTAAATAATTCCGCTTCAGAACTACAATTGTTACAGGCACCTTCACCATCACTTCACTAAGAACAAGTACATTTCTATTTCAACTAAGCATTAAATTCTGTAAATTAATCCTAGCTCTATGGGGTTGGGAAATAGTTATTAGAAAGTGATTGTACTCTGTTCCCTGACTTTCACTGATGAGCAGTGAATACCTTTACTCACTTTGACCTTGATATCCCAGAGGGATCTTAATGATATGTAATCTGTTTAAGTTATTATAGACATTTTCACACAGTTTCCACTTCCTCTCCCTTCCTCATATCTTGCCAAATATTTCCAGTTGCCTTCTAATCACAAATTCAAAATTGAATAAGGGAATTATGTAGGAACTAAGACAGTGGTCTGCTTTTGAAAAGTAAAGTAATCTGGATATTAACTTAGACATTTATAAATATGCTTGATTAATAAATGGGTATTTGTCATATCCAATATGTTAGATATTATAAATACTATTGATTACATTAAATCACCAGGAAATAAAATTATCTTCATTTCTATTGAGTTGAGCCAATGAAATTGCTCTTTTTGTAGGCAGTTTTACATGGTTCACCTTAATATGGTCAAAGTTTTATACACAAAAATGAAAATGCTTTATTTCGCAAGGGAAAGCATTCTTTCACCAAATTTACATAATTTTCTATTCATACTAGAGAGTAATTAGTGGCAAACTTACTTCAAGGGAGGGGTTGTCTAAACACATCTCTTTGAATATATTCAACAAATAAATGATCATACCTAAAGGCCTGTTGAAAAACTACTTTCTTGTGTTTTGTCTAGTAGGAGTGATTAGTAAAACCATTTAGATGATTGAGTGAACTATCTTATATCATGTCAATGAAAGTCAGAAAACACACACACACACACACCATGAAGATGTTATGGTGGTGGAACCTATTGTTTAAACAAGAGTTAATTAGAAACTTCAGTCAATCACAATGTTTATGTTTCTTTTTTGGATCTGAATTGAAATAAACCATTAACAACAATTACAGAGTCAGATATTTTAATACTGACATGATATTTGATATTAAGAAATTATAGTTACTTGTTCTGGTCTCAATACCTTTCTTTATGCTATCCTCCTTTCTCCTTTTTCTTTCTCTACCAAATCACTTTGGACTCAAATCCTTCCTAAGTGTCAATGTCCTATTTCAAATGACAATTTATCTACAGTGTTCTTTGTTCTCTAGTTTGTGAAAGTAAACACTGCTTGCCCACTCATTTATCTGACTGTACCTCTTTTTGTCTTAGAAACTCATATATGTAGGTATAATGAATATATGAAAAATATAATCCTACAAAAAGTACAAAGAAGAAAAAGAGAAGGAAGACTCAGCCAAGATAGAACCCAGAAGGCCCGGTGGAATATTTTACCAGGATCTTGAAAGGGATGGGCTGTTTTTAATCTCTAAATTCTTCAATCTTTTCCATCCTTCAAGCAGCCACAGTTCCTTTCTAAAACACAAGCCTGATGCTAGTTGCCTACTGTAAAAGATTTCTAGGCTCCTCATCATCTGTAGGACAGAGTCAAAATTATTTAGCATGGCATCCACATATTTAGTACACTGCCCATATTTTAAACTTTGTGTAACACCACTAATACCCTATAAACTTCGGTTATGCCTAATCATTTATAATATGCTAGACATACCTGTCTCAGGTACGCCTCAGGCCTTTGTACATAATAATTTTGGGTTTTGTTATTTTTCTTTTCTTTCTAATATGGAATCTCCTTTCCTTCTGGGGAATTACTTCTACATTCAGCTACAATGCTTCTTTCCCAGAAAAGATTCTTTTGACCTTCTTGTTCTCCAGGCAGGGAAAGATTTTTCTGCTCCTATTGTGTCTTATACATATCTCTATTATGGCTAGTGATTTAACTTCACCAAGTCTTAGTTATCATGTCTGTAAAATGCAAAGAAGGGACCAGAATGATCTTTAAAGTCACCTCCAGCTTTAATGGTCTTTAATAGCTCCTACTCCTGAGAGAGGACATTCAAGGGCCATTCGAGGGATCATCTGGCAAATAGTAATCAAGCCACAACTGACACCACCTTTCTCTGAATTAAATCCTTTAACCGCTATGATTATGTGAGAGAAATGCATACAATTTAGCTATGATAGTTCCTATATTTAACCTATTTATGGCTTTTCTTGTTTATTTGGTTGATTTTATTAGGTTTTGTTTTAATTTTTATGTTTGCTTTTGCCATCTATACATTTTAAATTATTATGTTCTCAATTCTGTCATTTTTTTTTTCCTATGGTTGCTGAGTTTAATATCATGGTGATAAAATCTTAGGACTGTAAAAATATGCATTTATATTTTTCTAGTATTTAAATGGTTTTGCTTTTTATGTACTACATTTTAACATCTGAAATTTATTTGCCTTTAACTAGTGAAGTAGGAATCATGACTTTTCTTTAAATGACTAGTCAGTCATCATCAGATTATTGATTAAATATCTGTAGGTCCTTCAAACTATTTTAGATAACATTTATAATCTGTTAAATTTCATACAGGTGAGTTTATCTGAGATACACATTTTTGAAATTCGAGGACTTGTTTATTCTTATGTTAATATAAATTTCTTAAAAATATCTTTTTATTGTTCTAAGTAATTTGTTTCTGTTCTGGTGGAACACATTATTGTTAGATCTTCTTTTTCTACTCTTTTTAAAGTAAAATGGGAAAAAGTATTAGATTTGGTAGCTAGCTTCCTGGTTTGAATACAAAAAGTTAACAATTTTTTAAAATGATGAGCCAAGGGAATATTATTAATTTAATTTTACTATTTAATAAGTCTCCTGTGTATGCATGTGAGCACTTCCATTGTATTAGGCAACATGCTAAATAATTTATATAGTTTATTTTATTCAATTTTCACAATAACTCGGTGAGCTAGGTACTACAATCCTTTTTTGTTTTCTCTTTTAACACATGAGGACACTAACACTTAAGATATTTAACTTGCCCATGGATGTAGTAAATGGTGGAGACGACATCTTACACAGGCCAGTCTGGTTTCATAACCAATGTCTTCTTAAAATATGTTTATTATTTCCTTTTCATCAGCTTGATTTGGGATTCTCAAAATTAAACTAACTGCTCAACTGATTCCATCTGAGATGCTGAATTTTCTGTTTAAAGAATTGAGGGCCAAGCACAGTGGCTCTATAATCCCAACACTTGGGGAGGCCGAGGCAGGCAGATCACAAGATCAGGAGATCGAGACCATCCTGGCCAATAAGGTGAAACCCCATCTCTACTAAAAATACAAAAATTAGCTGAGCATGGTGGCACGTGCCTGTAATCCCAACTACTCAGGAGGCTGAGGCAGGAGAATCGCTTAAACCAGGGAACTGGAGGTTGCAGTGAGCCAAGACTGCACCACTGCACTCTAGCCTGACAACAGAGTGAGACTCCATCTCAATAAAAAAAAAAAAATAAAATAAAATAAAAAAAAAAGAATTGACAAGTGAGAAGACTAGTAGAAGGAAGAGGAAAGCTGGAGTGAGACAGAAGTCAACACAGTTATGATTCCATTTAAGTTGGTATATTTAGTCTCACCTCAAGTTTGTTGACACACAAATAGACATCTATAGAAAAGCAGTCATTTCAAGTTTGTTGACACATAAACAGAGATCTGTAGAAAAGCAGTCATTGCTACATCTTATTCAATTAATATACATATAGACTTTTGTGAAAAGCAGATTATGTCTCCTATGATATTTGTATAAGAAAAAGATGAAAATGTATAATGTTAAAAAACATAGAATGAATTCTGATGGCTATGCTTAATGAGCATATCTAGTACAAATAATACTATTTTGTAACTTTATCAGATACAGATTTTTTTTAACAGCATAAAGGAAACAATCTAGGCTGGGTGTGGTGGTTCACGCCTGTAATTCCAGCACTTTGGGAGGCCAAGGCAGGTGGATCACCTGAGGTCGGGAGTTCCAGACCAGCCTGACCAACATGGAAAAACCCTGTCTCTATCAAAAATACAAAATTAGCCAGGTGTAGTGGTGCATGCCTGTAATCCCAGCTACTTAGGAGGCTGAGGCAGGAGAATTCCTTGAACCTAGGAGGCAGAGTTTGCGGTGAGCTGAGATCACGCCATTATATTCCAGCATGAGCAGTAAGAGTGAGACTCTGTCTCAAAAAAAAAAAAAAAAAAAAAAAAAAAAAAAAAAAAAAAAAAAGAAAGAAAAAGAAAGAAACAATCTGATGTGGTGTTTGGGACCCATTTTGCAGGTCCATATAATAGTTCCACACCCATACCCATCACCATTCCTTACATTGTTGTTTTCACAATGACAAATTTTAATGACTGTTGTCATGGCTATTGAAATGGGTATTGAAGTGTAACAAACACCTAAAACTATAGACTATGGCTTAATGGAAACACAAGTTGTTGCTTTCCATAACGGTTTTTTTGTTTGTTTTTGAGACGGAATCTCACACGGTCACCCAGGCTGGAGTGCAGTGGAGCCATCTCTGCTCACTGCAACCTCCGCCTCCTGTGTTCAAGCAATTCTCCCATCTCAGGCTCCAGAGTAGCTGGGATTACAGTCACGCACCACCACACCCTGCTAAATTTTGTATTTTTAGTAGAGATGGGGTTTAACCATGTTGACCAGGTCTCAAACTCCTGGCCTCAAGTGTTCCACCCACCTCGGCCTCCCAAAGTGCTGGGATTACAGGCATGAACCACTGCACTGGGCCTCCCATAGCCTCTTTAATATTTATTTGGTGGAGGCTATTGTCTCCTGGTCCTCAATGGGAACTTGGGCATCATACCTGTGACTTTTCTTTTCACTCCTACAGACTAAGCAATTCTACAGTTACTTTCTCAATTAAGACTGTCTATTCCAAAATATTAATCAATACTTTCATCCTTATTCAAAGGTAAAACTTACAGTTGAGGCCACTGTTTGGCAGCCAACATCTTCCAGAAAAAGCATCCGATGGCTTTTGTCCTTTTTCTGCTCTGCCTGCACAGCTTTTTTACTATAGCTTTTGCCACTCCAGGATTGGCAGTGGAGAGGGAAGAAGAGAGAATGGAAACACAAGAGTTTCTTTGGTGAAGATGGCCTGGGACCTGCTAGAAGAAGCCACACTTTATCCTGGGTTCTTCTAATATTCCCATCACTAGTTTTCCTCCAGTAGAAACTGTTTTCTATTCCCCAGGTTGTCCAGTCCTTCCAGCCCTGGTTTTACTGGTAGCTTGTTCCACTCAATCTTGGTTCTTAAGGGTTCTTCTCACTCCCAGGTCATTTTCTGGAACAGAACTTAAAATGGTCCCAGACCTCTTCTTTGTATCCTATACGGCCTACATCTGGTCCAGCAAAAACTTTCACGCATGCTTTGCTCAGACACAGAGAGAAGGCAAGCTGTTTCCATCACAAAAACAATTAGCCTGTTCTTACTCTCCAAATTTCTTAGGTGGGAGTTAATACTATACTTTCTATTTCTCTCCTATTACATGGGTCATACAATAAACTCCCTACATAGCACAGTGGAAACCTCCCTCACTGCATTTGAGATGAGGGCAGGTGCCATACTCTTCCCTGTGGGGCAAGAGGAGGAGGGGAAGGAGGTTACTGCACAGCTTTTTCTGTAGACACCATGGCCTCAAAATACTGATTTTCTCCCCTCTTCTGTTCTCTCTCAGCTGCCATCATATTTACCCCCATATACTAATGGGGAAGAGTGACTTTCAATAAACAATTTTATAAGTAATTTTTATAAGTAACAGGTAATTTAATAAGTGCTTCTTGAGAATTCAGGGTGATGTAGGCCTAAGTTGGCATCATAAAAAGCCTGTGGAGGAAGTGATAATAGAAACCTGAATATGAGTAAGATTTAGCCAGATAGAGAAGATGCCAGAATCTTCCAGGTAAATGAACAGATCGGAGAGACAGCTTGGGGAGTCCGCAGAACGGAGACAAACAATGCAAGAGGTAAGCTGGAAGGGGAGGAAGGGCCATATCATAGGCTGTCCTGTGAGCCACTTTAAGGAGTCTGTTTCTATTCTAAGAACAAAGGGAAATTTTTGAAGGGTGTTAAACTGGAAAGTCACACAATCATGGAGGCATTTTTAGAATTACTATGGCAGCAGAGTGGAGAATGGATATGAGAGGAGCAAGGCTAGTGGCAGCAAGATCAGTAAAGGGGTTAAAGAGCATTTTGCTTGAAATAGAGTTGTGGCCCACACTATGAGGTGGCAGCGGAGGTGGGGAAAAGTGGGACTTTTAGGATGTTACTAGGAGGAACATTATCAGGCCTGGATGACTGGATATTTAGATTGGCCCAGTCCAGGGTTAATTTGGTCCAGGAATTAATTATGACTTCTGATTTTTTATTTGGAAAACTGTAGATTGTTTTATGCCTTACTAAAAGAGAAATTTTGGAGAAGTAACAGATTTAGAGAGGGAAATGATATGTACCATTTTATTTTGATTGATTATTGAGACAGGGCCTCACTCTTTCCCAGGCTAGACTGCAGTGGCATAATAATGGCTCACTGCAGCCTTGAACTCCTGGGCTCAAGAAATCCTCCTGCTTTGGCCTCTCAATGTGCTGGGCTTTAGACATGAGCCACCACACCTGGCCTATATACTGTTTGAGAAATGCCAGTCACTGAGACAACAAGTATTGTTAGGAAAGAAAGTGTTTTTATTTGGGTGATGTCAAATGGGAGAACAGAATAATAATCTCAAATTCACCTCTCTGAGCAACTCAAATTGGGGTTTTTATATAGCAGGAGAAGAAATGTCGCTACATTGTTGAAAGAAATTAGGGAGGGGTAAGGGAGTAGTCATAACGAATGAGGAGTCTGGCATCACTCTCTGGATGTGGTTTTAGTCCCTTGCCTGTGGGTCAGTTTTCTGAGGAAGGAAGTCAGATGAGACAAATACAAGTTTCAAATCTTAAGACCAAAAGAGTCCATTTCTGTGTTTATTCTAAAATCCATAAACATCATTTCTATTGGACAGTTGGGCTGGTTTCGCATTTTAAGTAACTTTTAGACATTCAGTAAAATTGGGTTAGATATTACTTCTATTTTACATATAAGAAGACTGTATTAGTCAGGGTTCTCTAGGGGGACAGAACTAATAGGATAGATGTGTATATGAAGGGAAGTTTATTAAGCAGTATTGACGCACAGGATCACAAGATGAAGTCCCACAAATACGCCCACAATAGGCTATCTGCAAGCTGAGGAGCAAGGAAGCCAGTGTGAGCCCCAAAACTTCAAAAGTAGGGAAGCCAACAGTGCAGCTTTCAGTCTGTGGCTGAAGGCCCAAGAGCCCCTGGCAAACCACTGGTATAGGTTCAAGAGTCCAGAAGCTGAAGAACTTGAAGTCTGATGTGTGAGGGTAGGAAACAACCAGCATGGGAGAAAGATGAAGACTGGAAGACTCAGCAAGTCTGCCCTTTCTATCTTCTTCTGCCTGCTTTATTCTAGCTGCACTGGCAGCTGATTAGATGGTGCCCACCTAAATTGAGGGTGGGTCTGCTTCTCCCATTCCACTGACTCAAATGTTAATCTCCTTTGGCAACACCTTCACAGACACACCAAGGAATAATACTCTGTTTCCTTCAATCCAGTCAAGTTGACACTCAATATTAACCATCACAAAAGCTGAGACCACAAATTATATAAGCGTTAAGGTCAAAATCTGAACCTAAGTTTGACTCTGTGTCCCAAATTATTCTTTTTTCTAATCTGTGTGTTGTAATTTAAGAATGATATTTTAATAATGATAATCCTGAGAGGAAACAATATTTTTAAATGTTAATAAAATTTAAACTACTGTAAAATTTAACCTTGCAAATAAATAGGACATGATGAGTGAAAGCAAATCAAAGTCTATGGGGGAGGCCATAGTGAAGAACTGAGGAGAAAGTGACTACATTATAGTTTAAAATAAGGTTGTTTTGCCTTCAGATTTTCTTTAAATTATGTGTGATAACTTACCAAACCCCTGTGCTTCCACGATCATTGAAAGAATTTTTGTTGTCATTTGCTTTCTCATTTGAGCTCCTGTAAGAAGTGATCTCATGTATAAGGCAAACATAACATCAATTTTTATTATATTATGAAAATTGCTGAAAATTATTCTTTAAATGCATAGGTTTGAGAACTTTAAAAATAAGTTTTAGTGAATATTATGTGACTTCATGATGCTTAAATAAAACCTCTCAGATGATAACAATTTGCTCTTATGTCACTTTTAATCCCCACATCTAAAGCTATCTTATACATTTAATACTTAAAGCACTTAAAATAATTACTTAAAGAGTATTTTAAAGACATGACTTTAAAATACTTAAAGAAATTAAATGATTTGTATGTCAATATGAAATCCCAAGCAGAACAAAGAAATAAAATGCCAGACTCCGACACAACCCAAATATTACCTTTCAAAGCTTAGAAGAGCTCCCTTTTAATTTCTGAATAGGAAGTGTAGGCATTCTTTCTAAACATGTCTGTAGATTTGGGGTAATATTGCCAAAGAGCAAACACTTGGACTCTTCATGGCAGTGTCTTTGTTCTCTGGAAGACGATCTCTATTCCAGTTACAGTATTGCTTTGCTACAAAAAGGCTGCTCTTTTATATTCCCTGGTTGTTTATGATGGAAGCTTGCAGGTGTACCTTCTCTAGTTGTTCATAAGTCAGAAATACCCATTTTCTGGAGGTGGGTTGGTTTTGGTAGTAGTGGTTATTTTTGCCTGCATTGTTTAAGAATCTCAGATTCAAAGCAACAACAAAACAAGTATTCAGTTCTTAGTTATCAAAAAGTAAAAGAAAAAAAAAATAGGCTAAAAGTGAATGAGAATGATACAACATCCCTAATCACTGATCCACTCCAGCCTGGGCAACAGAGCAGGTCACCATCTAAATAAATAAATAAAATAAAATTAATATGAAGGAGAATCTTCAAGAATGGACAAATGGAGAATTAGAAGTAAGTTAAGGTTCTTTTTTTTTATTCTTGCCAAATAGTGTGATTTTTGTGAAACGTATTTTGTAGTTTCATCCTATCCACATCCATTTAGATAAGTTATTGAGACTAAAGAGAATAATTTAGAAGTTTTGTTTTGATTAATCAGTTGATATTCATATATTATTCAAACTCATATATATTTGAGTTAACATTGCTGGATAATTTGTAAAGTGTGTGTGGATTTTGTTTAGCATAAAGAGTGTTAGAGGTAGAAAATTTTAAAAGTTTTTTTAGTTCATTTTAAGACAACAATATATAATATGCAGTTAAAATTCACTGTAACTTTTCTCTTAAAATTATGTTCTTTTTGAGAGAAGAATGGCTATTATATGGAATAGAGAATCCAAAAATAATTCATCTTTTGTATGAATTATTTTTGTGCTCAGCTCTTTGTGCTTATTTTCTATAGTAAGCTTCCAAATTGGGAAAAGAAATTGGCATATAATCAGTATATCCAAGGTAGATGGACTCCAAGATATGCAGAATTCCACAAGGCTAGGCAAAGCAAATCTTGTATACTTTTGGATCATTAATTTACCTTGAACTTTTGGGAGAAAAAAACAGCTTACCATGACAACTAGCAAACAGCAAATGTTGCATGACTCTTAGGATAAAATATAACTAGGTAGGCCGGGCGCGGTGGCTCAAGCCTGTAATCCCAGCACTTTGGGAGGCCGAGAGGATGGATCACGAGGTCAGGAGATCGAGACCATCCTGGCGAACACGGTGAAACCCCGTTTCTACTAAAAAAAAAAAAAATACAAAAAACTAGCCAGGCGAGGTGGCGGGCGCCTGTAGTCCCAGCTACTAGGGACGCTGAGGCAGGAGAATGGCATCAACCCAGGAGGCGGAGCTTGCAGTGAGCTGAGATCCGGCCACTGCACTCCAGCCTGGGCAACAGAGCGAGACTCTGTCTCAACAACAACGACAAAAAAAAAAAAAAAAAAAAAGAAATATAACTAGGTGCAGAAATTTTTCCATTACATCTGATAGATTTGTGCCATGCCCTTCAAATCTCCTGGCTTTAAGATTTCCCACTCCATTGCAATGGCAAATAGACAATTTGGTGGAAAAAATATAAGAATCACTGGACTGTAATAGACATCTTTCTGTACAATAGAATGTCCTATTAATTGATGAATATGAAGGTAAATGATAAATATATCAATACTGCCAAGTAGTAGTAAATATATAAATGTAAACTCACATGGGAGTGATACCAGATCTAGACCATCCTATACTTTTCTTTAATGTTTTCAAAACTGTACACATTTAACTTGTAAACAGCAAAATACTCCCTTGCTAGATTTATTGTTGCGTAGGGGGTAGGGTCAGAAACCTGAACTTGTCTAGCTGTACTACCATTTACTATGTGCAAACGTGGTTGATGGCCTTCGCCTTTCCGGGGCCTAGGTCCCTCGTCTGTAAAGTGAAGGGATTAGTTTATTCTCCTAGGTGTCTCATAGTGCCAAATTGCTGTGACTCTGTTTCCTTTTGCTTTTTTATTATGTCTCATAAAATATTAGTTCTCTCCAATTTTAGATTTCCCATATTTCTATTCAAAAACATTATTTTCAGATTCTCTTCTCCACTTTTCATGTCCAAAAAAAATTAACATGGATTGGGTTTCCTATCTTTTACTCGTTTATCCAAATTGTCGTCTTCAGGGGCAAACTGTGGATCATGAGAATTGAGACAGCTTGAATGAGAGAATCCCTGAATACCACTGAGTCTAAGATGTTTTATTCCATAGAATATATTGGTGATACAAAGTAGGAGAGTTTGACATCTCTGTCCTTGTGGTTAGAGATATAGCTACAAATGTTCATCTCTGCCAGGGATATATATTACTTCATTTGTAAATGAAGCATCGGGAAATGTGAAGTTCCCTTTTGAAGTTAAGAGCTGATTGTCACTCTTGGTTATTTCAGCAGACTACTTTGATTTTAAAAGCGATTCTTGGGCACAGTAGAGGTTCATTCATCTGTAAGGACAGGAGAAAGAAGCCTTTTCAGGTTCATCTATCAGCCTTAAGTCTTATTGAACTTTCATGTTGGCACTGTTCAGTCTCATTTCCAGATATGATCCACTCTTACTTAATCCTCCCTGAGGCTAAAGCTTCAATGGTGGCTTGGATCTTCTGACGATGCTTTTATGGGGGGAATGGCATTTGGAAAGCGATTGACCATCATACAACCATATATTGCCAAAAATAAAATGTTACTTTTCTTTTTTCTTTCTTTTACTTGTTGAGACAGAGTCTCCTCTCTCCTCTATTGCCCAGGCTGGAGTACAGTGGCATAATTTTGGCTCACTGCAACCTCTGTCTCCTGGGTTCAAGTGATTCTCATGTCTCAGCCTCCCAAGTAGCTGGGACTACAGTTGTATGCCATATGCCTGGCTAATTTTTGTATTTTTAGTAGAGACAGTTTTCACCATTTGGCCAGGCTGGTCTCAAACCCCTGGCTTCATGTGATCTGCCTGCCTTGGCCTCCCAAAGTGCTGGGATTACAAGCATGAGCCACTGCACTCAGCCTAGTTTTATTTTCATGTAGAATATTTAATTGCCATACCAAGGGAATCCAAGGCCCAAAGGTCAAGCTGAGAAGATGATTACCAATACTTTTAGGTGAGATTCATATAGCATAATTATTTTTTGGTCAATAAACAATTGTGAGAATAAAGCATTTTAAGCTTTTGATGGCTATTATGCTAACTGTTATTACATGATGGGTGATGAAGTGTCAGAAGCCCATTAGATCTTTGACCCTATTGCTGCCAGACCCTGATGATACTGAATTCCTATCTATCCCATCAAAAACAACACATAACAATTGTAACCATGAAGAAAGAAAAAAAAGAAAGAAAGAAAATATTTTTTTTCAGCTGCAATCAGGGTCATTTATGGTTCCTTTTTCTATGATTAGGACTTTGGGACATAAAAGATTCCCTGAACTATAAGAGTATCAGTTTAAGGAGGTATGGGAGTAAGATCCTCCAGATGACATATTAGCAAACCATAAGCATTGCATCCTTTTGAAGCTTTGTACTAACATCAAAAGTTTTATTAGGAATTGAGAATTTATGTAGTCTTCAGAATGTAAAAGAAACTGTTACAAAATCTAGTAAATGTTAAAATTTATTGTAATATAAGAAGAGTAATCCTGAATATGGGAGAAAAAAATTAGAAACCATTAGTTATAATAATTCATTGTGAAAGAAACACAGTAACTCTGATACGAAATCTGTTTCAAAAGGGGGAGGGTTAGGTAGACTAGAAAAAAACTCAGTACTTCAACTAAAAGGTGGCAGAAATGTCGGCATTGAAAGAGGATTTTGGTTTTCTTATGCACAATAAAATAAACTTATATCTTGAATAATGGCAAGAGTCCAAATCAGCTACAGGTGATTATAAAATTAAAATTTATATTTTGAGTTGTAACTTTTATATATGCTTGAAATTTTATGTCTGTATTTTAAAAGACTATAATCCAATTAAGTGAATCACAGATCTCCTAAGTAAAATGGTATAATGGAAAAACATATTATTGGGAGCTGGGACACTACCATGTAGTACTAAGTTGGACACTAATTAAATTTATGACCCTAGACAATGCACATAAAGCACTAGGAATAAAACAACAAAAAAATTAAGACCTTTTCCAGATCAAATATTTTATGAGAAGCTGTAGCACCTGATGATTATGAACTTTATATGACATGTTTTCCAAAGAACATAAAGAAAAATAACCTTTAAGCTAATAATAGGGAACAATGATAATATTTAATATTTATTGAGTGATCACATTATGCTAGGCACTGTGCTAAGTGCTTTATATTAAATTTTTCATTTTATCCTTCTGGTAACCAGACAAGATAGGTACTGCTGTAATTTTATGGCTGCAAATAGGCTTAGGAAGATTAAATAACTTGTTCAAGGTCACAAAGGTAGTAAGTGTTGGAGCAGGGCCTGATTCAACAGTCAGGTTCTCACTCTCTAATTCTAATTCACTTATTCTTTTGCTTTTAACATGCATACTAGGAACCCTATTTATGCCAGCTAAAATAGTAGGCATCTTAACTGCATATAAATCATTAAAATCAATATAAGATCCTTATTTACAATGTATTAATCATTTGAATTTGGAGCAAGAGTATCACATTATTACAGCTAACATTTTACCTGAAATCCGTGTTAATCTTGATTGCATTTTGATACCTTTTGCACTTTAATATCTGTCAGTAGACCAAGTTACATCTGATATAATGCATTGCCTACCTGTTTGCTCTACAGAGAGATTCTCATTTATTAATGGTGAGATACACTTCATTTTTCTAGCACAATTTAGAAACAAATGCAGGTTCTAACACAGTTTACCAGAAGTTGGGAGATTATTTTTGACCTGAGGCAAAATAAACAGTGTACCCATGTGAAAGCATGAGAGTTGGATCTTTGTCAACTTAAAAATATCAAATCACAGTTAAGGAGTTTGAAAGTCATAGGATTGTAGCTGAACTAATTGTCACTTAAGTAAAGACTTAGTTGCTTTTCTATATCAAGTCAAAGGTAACTTGTTTATCATTACTTTCGAAGCACAAATGTACTAATAGTCCTAAATGGCATTCTAATGTTGGCAGGGCCCATCTGGCTCTTCTCAGTGAAGAGGCAAGTTTCTGCATATGAGACTATAGTACTCAATAGATTTTCCTTTGCCTCACAGCTAAAGAAACTAAGCTGAGACAACAAAAGTCATTTTATTGGCATAGGCCTTGCTTGTAAAATGAATTCCACTTTTCTTCCATAGCCCATAACGTTTCTCCAAAGTAATTATCTAAAAAAGATTTAGTTCTCTTATAAAATATAGACTAAACAACAACTGAACTAGTTTGCAATATAGATGCAGCAAATGATCACAATGGTAAACCATGTGGACGACAAGAATTTTGAAGGTATTAAAATTGTATTCCAATTAGTTCCGAAGTTTATTTGAACTAAAGTAAGTCTTTAACCAAGGAGCGAGATCCAATTTCCTTACAGGAAACTTCAAAAAAGCGTACTAAAACCACAAAGAAAGATTATAGGCACTTAAGGGAAATGTTATGTAGATTAAATGCCAACTGGACAAGTCAGATTGAAGGATAGGTTTTTGATATGTAGCATAAAGAAAAACAAAAAGAAAAAATAATAACGGAAAGCACCTGGTTGCTATCATTGAGTAGTATACTGTCATATGTAGCTACACAATAGTGCATGATTTTATTTTATGTTCCCAATTTCCAAAACTTCAAAGCCTCCATGAAAACTTAATTTGAAGTATTTGTAAAGTAATTCATAATGGCTATATTTCAGCTAGAACCTAATGTAGTCTAAACAATTTTACTGTAAAGTATGGAAAATTTTAATCTTTAAAACAAAAAAGATCAGCACGTAGAAAGGAAAGTTCCTGCAGTGTCTTATTGTGTTACATAGATTTGCAATTCTTTATCATAGAAGCAAAATGAAAATAAATTAAAACTTGCCAATAATGTCGATTTATTTCTTCAACCATCACCAATATGAGCACTTACCCATTCTGAATTTGAAATCAAAATGCTTTGAATACAGCTTATGAGCTCCTTTGTTTTGGGTGGGGTGGGGGGAACCACTAAAGCAAACTGAAATAAAAAAGGAGATAATAGAGCTTGGAAGCAACCTCTTGGCAAAGAGGAGCAAGAGCAGTGGAATAATTTAATTGCTCATCAGCTAATTATACGGTATTATAATGTTAATGTGTCTTCATCATGACAATGTAATAGGTATAGATTGAAGCATATGAAAAAGAAAGTGTTGATGCAGTAATTATAAGTAAGAGTGGAGCTGTTAGAGTAATTATAACGCTTCATCGGGTAATTAACGTATTGTTCAACTTGAGATGGGGAACAAAGAGTGAAAAAGTTAAATATTGAAGGACATGCCTTTGACACTCCAGAGACGTCTTTGAGCTTCTGCAGAGAATAGGATATTCTATATTGATACTGTTATTTTCTGCTTCCGTTTTTCATAATTTACGTTTTTTTAGTCACATAAGCTTTGAAAGAACACAGTAATTTGAGTGTGAGATGCTACTTTTTTTTTTTATGTAATATGATCCATGTTGCTACTATTTCTTTTTTCAATTTTATCTCATTTTGTATTCCTCAGGTCATTAAATGAGCTAAAAACTTTAAGCTGGCTGAAAATTAAATAATGTATTTGAACAATTCTGTAAACTAAAGATGGTGATAATTATTCTTTAACACACCTGAGCAGTTCCTTCTGAGAGAGGATTAGTACTTTCCCTTTTATTTTAATACCAATGGGTAGCCTGAATTTTTTTATACTAATTAGCTTAGATATGTCTGCTTACATTAAAGACCTCAGGATAGATTATGAGAAAAAACAGCAACAACTAAACATTGGCAGCTAGTGGTAGGCAGTTATAATTTTGTAACCAGTTTACCATTTTTCTAAAATAACATATGCTACACTTTTCTAAATGTTTTACATATATTAACACATTCAATTTCCACTTTTTTTGTTGTTATTGTTATTGATCCATTTTACAGATGGAAGTACCTACTGAGGCTGAGAGGTTAAGTAACTTAGTCAAGATCACATATCTCCTGCTGATAGAACTGGGATTTGAACCAAGAAGTCGGTTCAGACTCTGCTCCTGCTCCTGGTTGTAGATTTAGGAGCTTGTTAAAAGACCTCTCCTGAAAGATTTCTGTATTCAGATTAGAACAGAGTAGTTAAAAGAGATTTAACTGATAGGTAAAAGGTAAATAGGCTCTGGATAGGCAGAAGAGAAGAAAGCAATTAAATAGGCAAAAGTTGAAGAAGGCAAAGAGTAAAGATCAATCTTACTGTGGTGAAAAGCCCATGAAGCAGAGCCCCAGGACAAAAGACCACAGTCTCAGAGCAGGTCACAAACAGCCTGAAGGCCAAAATCAGAAGTTCGCAGAGAAGCTCATTAAGTTGTATGACTCATTGTATATGAATTTCCCAAATGCTTATGATAAACACTTACCGGAGCTACCATGCTAGGTACGGAGGTGAATATAGGGAAACTGGCAGAGAGGAGTTAGAAATAGTGATGCCCTACTACTCTAAATTGTTTTTAAATTAACCAAAAAAGGCTAGATTTATGAGACTCTTATCCCTGCTGAAGTATTTTGTTAGTTTGAGATAGTAAGCTGCAAAGCCATCAGTATTATTTTATATGTTCTTTTTAGAGAACTGCACTTTTCAATTCTGTTCTTATCATTGTTCATATCAGTTTGTGTTATAAGATGAAATAAACCACATTAATGAGGAAAAATATACAAGAAATTTCTTTCTAAAAATCATTAGAAAAGGAAAAAAAAAACACACACTACTATAATTTTTCAATTCACCAAATAGTAGTGTGTGTTACTTACCATTAGAAAAAATTAGACAGTAACATAAACTACTTAAAAAGTAACATATATTTTTAAAGAAAGCAAAATTAAAACAAAAAGACTCATAATCTAGGTACTTCCAACTTTAAAAAAAGACTAAACTGATTGAAACATTGAATTATCATTTAAAATATTTATACAACTGGCATGCCCTTTGAAGGTGTCTAATTCCATATTTTATGATTTATTTAGCTACTTGAAATTAAGAAAAAAATACCTGAACATAAAGAAAAAGTTCACTTAAATTTGGCAAAATATGTACTTATGCAGTTTCCACATAAATCTATTAGAGGTGGAAGACTTTGGACATATTTTGTTATTTAGCATGCAGCAAAAAATAAGAGACTATGGTTGGAATGACATGGATTCCTCTTTTTTTCTTTTTCTTTTTTTGGTGGTAGGCATTTGTGTGTGGCATCTCTCTAGGAGAAGCAGCACAGGCTTTGGAGTCAGAACAATCCGATGTGCTGACTCTGTTAACCTCTCCGAACTTTATTTTCCCTATTCTGAGAGAGGTAATAATAATTTCTGTGTTTCAGAGTGGTTGAAAATTAAAAGTACATATAAAATGGTTATCACAGAAGCTGGCACATGATAATTGTTCATTTAAAGCTGGCGATGATTATTACTATTCAGCGTAAGCGAGTTACTGAACAATGCTTAGCACTACTTAATAAGAAGTTCTCAAAAGTTTAAATTAAATCTATGAAATTATGTTGTGACTTTCTTTTAAAGTATTAATTATAGCTGTCCTCAATCTATAATGAAAGAGGTACTAAGCATTAAAGAGGCAAAATGTAGCCATGTAAAGTATCCTCTCTTCAAGATCCTTCACAAAGGTGAAGAATTGCAGTTGTCAGAGGTTAGTTCAACCATATATAAAAAGGAAACTAGTGCTATTAGTAACCCTTCAAAGAAAATTTTATAATTCAAAGGCAATGAACAGAAAGTATACAATCATTATTCTTCTGAAGCATAGTTATAGTTCATATGAAACTTGTATATGGGATTTATTAGTGATTCTCTTTTATTTCCTCTGCTAGGCTGGGTATCATGAAAGTAGAAATTACTTCTTTCATTTTTAGGCCCTCCAAAACTAGTATAGCACCTGGAATATAATAAGTACTAAATACATATTCACTAAATAAATGAGAAAATAAATTTTTATTTCATGGGGAGATAGAATCAAGGTTAAGAAGGACATGGACCATTTAAATTCACTACAATTCACAAACCACCCATTTGCCAGATACCTAAGTTTCTTTCTCTAAACAAAACCCATATCACAAAGGTTAACAATAAACACACACACACACATTTATTTTTACTTTATTTTTCTTCTCTTCCCCTGATCTTGCCCTAAAGAAAATGTTCATGTCCATGAAATGAGGAAAAAGCTTTAAGAAAAGGCACTTCTTTATATAACTGAGAATACAACATATTCTTCTGTTGCTCTTATTTTTTTTATCTTAGTCTAGCACTTAGCTGAGCAATATTATCCATAAATATAACAAACTTGACCTTCTTCTCTGTAACTTTGACATCATGATTTCTAGATATGGTGAAAGAAGAAGAAGCTGCAACAATTCAATGGTCAGAAAAATCATTTTTCTTTTCCTTATGGAGGAGAACGAGTAACTCAATTGTTTTGAGAATTAGAACACACAAAGTACAAAAGAAAAAAAAAAGTCTCAGGTAGAATATTTTAGACATACATTTTTGAACCGTCATCCACTTTGTTTCAGTCACACACTTTGCTGGTAACCATGGGGACTCGGTAAAGGTAGAGTGCAGCTGGATACCTTAGTTGTAGTAAAAAGCCTTGGAGAAGCCTAAAAGAAGGACCATATTTGACTAGAATTATAAAATTGTTAGATTTTGCTTACTGAGTCCAATTAATCACAAAGTAACTATTCAATGATATTTTTATCTAGATTTTCTCTTCATATATATAAATAAAGAGACTAATATAGAGTAGATTATATTAAAGGATAATGAAATTTATATTGTATTTATAAAAGGAGATATTTGGGAATTCTCCACATTTTTAAAGCTACCTCCTACAGGCAGGAAGTTCTCCATATTTTTCAAAAGACACATCACATTTTTCTATATACTCGAAAGGTTATCCAATAATAACATATTTCATCACCATTTTGTAAATGATACATGGAATGTTATGGCTACTTTAAATAAATACGTGATTAAGGAGCAATACTTTTTTTGTGAAATAATTAAATACAAGAAATACAATGGCTACTTTTAAAAAAATCCCTCAGATTCTAAGAATCATTCTCTTTTGTAGTGCCCTTTGAAGAAGTATCTTGGAAAATATTTGCTCTCATTCTTTGATGTCCATCTAAACTTTGCTGTTTGGTCTAGATGTTTTCATCTGATTAGAATTTCAAGCAGTTATTTAATGTTTATTAGATTTACAATGTTCCTTAGAAAAGTTTCATTTTTAATTTTACTTTCATCCCTTCCCCTGACTTCAAAAAGTTTATAATTTCCACAGAACCAATCTGCACATAAGAAGTTTATGTCAAAATACAAAGACATGTTTGTCAGCAAGAGAATGTTAATCTTTGCCCAAATATTCAGCCTGTGGCATTTCTCTGTATTTGTCTGCATTGGTATATTTGTCTGCATTGGAACACCCAGTGTGTCCGCTTTAACTTACATAAGGAACGTACAAATCTTGAATGTTATTAGCTAGGTGTTGTTTCTATGCTTTGGGATACATTTATAAATCATTTATACAAGTTATTGAAAATAATAACTTTAGTGTTGTTTTGGACATGCTGTCATTACCTTTTCTTGGTAACTCTTATTATCCAGTTGTTACCTTCCTTAGGCTAAGCCTCCTGTTACATCTGTGGTCTTCCAGATATGTTCATTCTCATCTCTCAGATGTGTTCATTCTCTAACATAGCAGGGCTCCATGCTTTTCTTAGAACTTGGAAACTTGAAGACACAAAAGGTCCAGGCTAAGTGCCAACTTCCCTTTCTACACTTTGCTGATTTTTCCTAAAGTGAAATGAGTCCTTTTACTAAACAAACAAAACCTAAAACAAAAAACAAATGAAGAGCAAACAACAACAACAAAAACTCTTCGAAATTGTTTCTGATTAGAAGCTAATTGATCATTAGTGAAAATGAAAAGGAATAACATGATAGCTGAGTAATTTTCTCTACTGTAGCCCCTATTTCTTTTGCCTAGAAATAGCCCTCAAATTGTTCTACCAAGTTGATAAAATCTAGCTGCATTTCTGCTGTCTCTAGGATTTACTTTTCAATTCGGGAACTTAAGACGCACAATAGGAATTTCTCTGTCCTTTGTCCCCAGGCTTTAGAAAATCATAACCTTCAATCAAAGGGTAGTTGTTAGTATTTTTTTAACAGAATCTAAACTTGCATGGAATATACTCATAAGAATAAAATGTATTTGGCCAGGCGCGGTGGCTCATACCTGTAATCCCAGAACTGTGGGAGGCCGAGGCGGGCAGATCACGAGGTCAGGAGATCGAGATCATCCTGGCTAACACGGTGAAACCCCGTCTCTACCAAAAATTCAAAAAATTAGCTGGGCGTGGTGGCAGGCGCCTGTAGTCTCAACTACTCGGGAGGCTGAGGCAGGAGAATGGCGCGAACGCGGGAGCTGAAGCTTGCAGTAAGCCCAGTTCGCGCCACTGCACTCCAGCCTGGGTGACAGAGGGAGACGCTGTCTCAAAAAACAAACAAACAAACAAACAAACAAACAAATAAATAAAAGAAAATGAATGTATTTATCCATGATTTGTACTAGTCCCACAGTGTCTGATATAATGCTGTATGTATAAGGGTGGCTAATGCATGCTTTCTAGATAAAGATTAGCAAAAAATGTACTCTTGACTTTCTCATCAGAAACAATTGCAGCTTTCATGATGCGCCTAACAAGTCAAGAAATTGAACTAGCGTTTAACTGTTTTATCTTGTTTTTAAAATCAAGTTTTGATTGGAGACATTCTCACAGTTCAGGAGAAGTCTTTGGAAAGGAACTGTTGGGATCAGTAGGCTGTCTTCTCAATGTGAACCTCAAGTAGATAGCAATGAGGTCGATAAAGGGGACTCATCCTATATTAGTTTTGTCTGATTTGTAACTGATATGAAGATTTAGCATATTAATTATTGATATATGATGGAGAACAATTTTACTTAAGTAATACAGGAGGAATTAAGAATATATCCTTAAACTTTGGGAGGCTAATGAGGGCAGAACAGGAGGTCAGGAGATCAAGACATCCTGGCTAACATGGTGAAACCCTGTCTCTACTAAAAATACAAAAAATTAGCTGGGCGTCGTGGCGGTCACCTGTAGTCCCAGCTACTCGGGAGGCTGAAGCAGGAGAATGGCGTGAACCTGGGAGGCAGAGGTTGCAGTGAGCCGAAATCACGCCACTGCACTCCAGCCTGGGCAACAGAGAGAGTCTCTGTCTCTGAAAAAAAAAAAAAAAAAAAAAAAAAAATTAAATATGTATATATCCTTAAAATGTTTACCTATATGTGTCCCAGGTAGGGTTCATATGTACAATCACTAAAAAAATGCTCTCCTTTTTTCATCTACAGGAAATCAAAAGCATAAGAGTAATCAACCTTAATTTTAGAATCAATTCAATTGATTGGCATTTTTTTATTATATGCCTGTTTGGGTCAGGTACTTTGCTAGGAATGAGGAAAAGATGAAACTATTCATTCACTTATTCTTTGAAATATTAATATAAAATTTTAATACTTATTGTATCTGCTGAGTGCATATTACATGCCAGGAACTGTTTGAAGATTCTGAAGACAAAACATTTTTGCCCTCAAGTAGCTAACATTTGCGGGAGGAAAGCACATGACACATTTCTTGTCATCAAAGTTTTTATGGTCTAGTAGAAGACAATAGCAAATGTAAAAATTGAAACACTACAGTGGCAAAGAGTGAAATGTATGTATATGAAGACATTATTACAGGAGAGAGGGCAAAGATTTATCTCATCTAGGGACATCAGAAAAGCCTTTCTGTGGTGACGACACCTGAGCTTTGGGTTTTAAAGAATGAATATTTTGCAGGTGGATGAGACTAGTTAGAAGTGGGTGGAGGGATGAGACACCTCAGAGAGAACTAGCAGATGCAAAGCCATAGTGCTCCAAAGCAACACAGTATATGCAATCATCTATAAGCTATTTTACATTAACCCAAATGAAAAAGTTAAGCTCTGGGAGTTGAGTGGGGACAGAGGAATGAGGTAAGAACCTATACCTAAGCAGAATCAAATTATGCTAAGGAGCATGGACTTTATTCTATAGGAATTGGAAAGTCATTCATAATTTTAAGCAAAAGATTAACACAGGTTTGAATTTTTAGAGAGATTATTCTATTAATAGTGTTTCTCAAAGAGGAGAATTGAGTTGATTTATGTTCTCTGTTATTAGCCTCTGAATGAACATCATCATATATGATGCCTCTTATCTAAAGTTATTATCTAAGGGATTTTCCTAATGCTTGTCAGCAGGAAATAATGGATGAACAAGGAACTAACATAACCTAATTTTCATGGAGTCATTTCCTAAAAATTTCAACACAAACTGAATTTTGAAAAAGTGGACATTCACTTTGTTCCAGTGAAACCATCCCATTGGCTTAGTATTTTGCACCAGTCTCACATATATTTCTTATAGTCAAATGAGAGAAAAATCAGTGGATCTTTTCCAAGTCATTTATGTTTCTAAATATGTGTTATGACTATGATATAAGAGAAAAAGTCTGAAGAATCTTGACTATATTGATTAAAAAGAAACTAACATTTGTTAAACTAAAGCAATTCCCCCCAAGCTTTTATTAATTTCCATACCCCACATAATGTTATTAACTATTAAGTTTATGTACTCCCATTATCTATTTCTATAAAGAAATACATGACTCTAATTTTGATCATTTAGGAGCTTTCTGAAGTAGTCAATAAGTAAAATTATTGTACTGATCACTTTGGTTTCTTTTTCCCATCAATTATTATGTCTAAAGGATACTTTTTGCTTTGTCCATTAGCTAGGAATCATAACCACTATTCCTTTTTGATCCTTTGTAAGATAAGAAAATAGAGAAAACTAACAAAATGTCAGCTAAAAAAGCCATATTGACTTATTAGATATTTATTTCCTTTTTATATATTTTGACCATTAGAGTAATTTAATAGTCAAAACTAGAACTAATTGTCTGCTTTCACACAAAGTGAATGTAGGCAAAGGTAAGGAAAATGCATAATTGATATTCCCTGCAGAGAAGTCTCTCTGAAGGGACATGTAAAAATAAGAAGAAACACAGATTAGTAAGCTGACACAAAGGGTTTATTTAATATGTGGGTAATTACCTTTATTATGTATACAACCAGTGGGAAGCATACTATCTTCAGATTTGCTCATAACCCCTACTGATTTTAAGAGACAAGAATAAAACTTTGTGTCTACATTTCATTAAATCTGCAATTGTTTAAAGGGTTTTGTTTTTTTCTGTAGTTAAATGAGGAAGCCTAATGATTCATTTTTTATTATGATATATTGGGATTTTTTTTTTTTTTACAATTTTTGTGGCATTCAGTATTTTCCTTATACTATTTCATTATAGAATCTTCGCAACCTAATTTGGTATTAATATCTCTATTTTACACATGAGTAAACTCAAACTCAGAGCTGTTAAATAATTTACCAAAGATCAAATAGCTACTAAGTAGCAGAGATTATATTAAATTAAACTAAGGTCTCCATGACCTTAGAGCCTCCAACTTTAACTTATACCTAAAATGGCTTCCATGCCACTGTTTAAGTTATTACTGTTGGTAATGCTTTTATTGGAAATGTTGTCCTTTGGTATGTACAGTTTTTATAATTTCCTGGATCAAAATTAAAATAACTCAATTTATTTTAAAAATATAGTTAATTTATAAATTTTAAGAACCATATTATGAAGGTTACATAATTTCCTTTTCTGTTTAAATGCAAATATTGGAAAAGGTTTTTTGCTTTTAATATTTTAAAATGTAGGCTCTTTGAAAAGTATATAAGGAGTTTGGTTGTTAATTGTTTCTCATCAGTTTTAATACTCTGTCATGATATTATTTTGCTTGCCTTGAGCTGCATTACAAAATTTAATAAAATATTATTTTAATAGCATGAATGATTACCTACATACCCAGCTTCTCTTATGAGATCCCAGGGGCCCTCCACCACCTTCAGGAGAAAAGTAATCTTGATATCACTAATTTGTTATTCCAAATCGCCTATCTAAAAGTGTACAAAGAATAAATGAAAGATTTGGGAATATAAATCAGTCTCTGATATTATCATACATTTCTGAGTAGACTAAAATGGTACCTTTACATAATTTTCTGAGTATCATTTCTCCCTGCCATGTATCTAGTTTTAAGCTGTGTTAGATAGGGCCACCAAATGAAGACTCAATGTTACTCAATATCCTTTCCCAGTTTCCTATCAACTCTCACATAGAAGTGAAATTATTTATCTTACTGAGTTTGTTTTATTTTGTTTTGGGTTTTTTTTGGTCCAGTCTTTCTTCTTTCCTTCCTTTTCTTTTTTTAAAACTCCTTTTCTTTCTTCGCTGAGAAAAATAACTGAACTCCCTTCCCCTCTCATGATATTTTCAGTTCCATATAAATATTTCTTCCTATTTCTTATTTCAGGAACCACTTGCTAGCCCATCTATGTCCTTACTTATAAACTTATCAAGAAGCATGCCCATATGGAAGTCTGTAGAAATAGGGTCAGTGCCAATACCACCCTCTTTCATCGAATTGTATGCTACTAAAGAAGTACTTTATTTCCTATACATATTTTATTTTGAACAAAGAAAAATGGAATTTTCTCTAAAGATTATTTTATTAAAATTATATCCACATATAAAATATTCCATTTGTTATGATAATGCACTGATGCTTAAATATGTACTTATCAAAAGTGATAAAGGCATTAAATTAGTCTCTATCTGTTCATATTTGTTTAAATATAAAACTATGAAGCTATGCATTTTTGTAGCACCTAATTCTGATTTCAAACATATGTTGGTCTATTTTCAACTGTTATTAAAACAGCTTACTAAAATGAATAAAAGTTATGTTTCTACTGGATATACATATTTTTATTTGCAATTTTTATAATAACATACCAAAATAAACAGTCCCAGTGCCAAAATTAGAAAAAAATCACTGCCTTGCAATATTCAGTTATCTCCTCTTTTCAAACTCCCAGTAAGTGTGGAGTAAGAGAAGTTTTGTATATTAACAAGTTGTTCAAAGACCTTGGCTTTTTAAAAATCATAAACAGCAGAATGTGTATATGGCATTTTCATATTGCTTTCTGTAATAACATCTTGAGTTTATTAGTGGCCAATTTAATTTGTGCTAATCAGCCTAAGGCAAAAGGAGTGGGAAATTAACTTGACACATACATTTGATGTTTTTTTAGTATTTCTCAGTTTTACACTATAACCACAATATGGCAACCCAGAATAAACACACAGATCTACAGCGTCACTTCCAATTACCACATTACTTTAAATAGCCGTAACTCACTGAAAAGCCAGCCATGACTCATTTTCATCTTGGTTTTATTTGAGAAGGCCTGCATCAACATTGCATATGAAATGGCGTGTTTGAAAATTGTATACTTTCATTAATGGTCTGAATCTGGATTTACAGTATATTTTCTAAAATAATATTTAGCAATATTAATATACATGGCAGAGTCATTCTTGCTCAGGCTCAAAAGAGGCACCAAGAGACAGCAAAGTTGCTTTCCCTGCCGGCTCCTTCTTAATTCCTACTCTAAAGTCACCAGGGATTGTGCAGCAAGAAATACTTTAGTGACTAGGGAAATTGCCATAATAATCTTTGCCATCACTTTTCTTTCCTTGAGTCTTTTCTGCATACGATTTAATATAAAGTATCAGGAAATGACATCTCTAAAAATTGTGCAATACATATCTTCAGCCATCATTTTTCTAAAGAACAGTAACCTCAAAATGTGGTCCATAGAGTTACCATTTAATTTTTTGTTCAAACTGGGACACTTTTGAAAGTGAAAGAAGTCACTATTGATAATTATACCATAGAAACAGATGTAAAATGAAATCATCCACATCATATCTGAAAGTCTGGTCATTCTATCATCAATTGTTCTACAAGAGAATCATTTGTGTGATTATTTACAAATCTGAATCCCTGGAGCCCATCTGCTAAACCAGAATCTCTGGCTTTGTGGCCTGGGGGTCTGCATTTTTAAAAAAGCTTTTCCAGTTGCTTCTTAAGTGTATTAAACAAATAACAATAGTTGGCATTATATAATGATTAACATGTGCAAGGCACTTCTCTAATTTCTAATATTTGTATGTTTTAAAGCCTCACTTTAACTACCATAGAATGATAGATTGATATATGAAAAATGTAAATATAAAAGGAAATGTGGCTACTTGGAAACATTTGAATGACTGGCCAAAAGATTTACATTTTACCTCGATTTCTGGCATCTTGCAAGAAACAACCATGATTCAATAATCTGGGATCTTGAAAAGCAACTAAAAATTTGAGAGGAAGGTCGTTAGTGAAGAGATGATATTTTAGCTGGGCCTTAAAATGAAAGATTTTGGCCGGGCGCAGTGGCTCACGCCTGTAATCCCAACACTTCGGGAGGCTGAGGCGGGCGGATCACCAGGTCAGGAGATCGAGACCATCCTGGCTAACACAGTGAAACTCCGTCTCTAATAAAAATACAAAAAATTAGCCGGGCGTGGTGGGGGGCACCTGTAGTCCCAGCTGCTCGGGAGGCTGAGGCAGGAGAATGGCGTGAACCCGGGAGGCGGAGCTTGCAGTGAGCCAAGATGGCGCCACCGCACTCCGGCCTGGGCGACAGAGCGAGACTCCATCTTAAAAAAAAAAAAAAAAAAAAAGGATTTTGCTGGACAAAGAATGGAACCAGAAGAAATAGCTTGGGTATAATCAGGGAATCCTAAAATATGTAGCATGTCTCAGAAAAGTGAGTTTTATGAGGCAGGAACTGGATGATGGATAAGAGTGTGAAAGGTAATGAGGCTGGAATGGTAGCCTGGTGTTAAATGTCAGTGGGTTAGCTGACACTTTGGGATACGTACTCTCATTTGCCCTCCCATGTCTTTTTAGTGCTGTATTTACAATACTATGACAGCTGGCTCGATTTCAAACTACCCACGACTGATGGTTTTACCTCCTGGAACTTTGTCCGCTTACAGTTGGGGCAGCTAGAAATGCTGGAGAATTAGCATCCCTCAAAGAATAGTCCACAACCAATTATTGAACTTGGTGGATTATTAACCCAGTTCCCTTGCCCATTGTGCTAAATAACTTTGAGGTACATATTCTCTAAAGGTCCCCAGGGTCCCAGCAGGATTCAACAAATGTAATTAGATTGATAAGATACTCTTTGTCACTGCTTTCTCATGTCTCTTACATTTTTCTGTTTCCCTACCCTTGTTTCTTGGAAAGAGCTCACCAAAGTTGATTTGTGCCTGAATCTTTAATTCAGGCTTGGCTTCTGAAAGAACCCAAACTAAGACAAAGTTGTCTCTTAGGAAAATAATTTGGATTTTGTCTATTTGCTTACTAAAGTAGGCAACTACAGAAATTTAAACCAGAAGAGTGAGGAACTTTATATTGCAGCAAGAAAAGTAGCAGCAGTGGGAAGGAGAGACTGGAGAGGGGAGAAGGTGGTAAGGCATCTAGCTAGTTAGACGGCTGGTGCAGGATCCTGTTAGAAGAAGCATGGATAAAGGTAGTGAAATAGGAAAGGGAGCTATATGAGACTGCTTTTGAGGTAGAACTGAAAGGATTAAGTGATTGATTGGATATGGGGGTTGAAGATGGAAATGTGTTCATACATTTCATCATTTGTATGAAATGATGAGCAAATCAAATTAATGAACTTTGCAAACTCAGTAGATGGTACACTGTGATGCCACCTACCGTCAGGATGCGGGCTATCCTTTGTTTAAGTCCAACAAGTGCTGTTTACGTGAAGTACTCACAGCCTGGTATGCCTGAATGGGTGGCTCCTCTTGATAGTACAGCGTGAAACTTGTAAAACCTTACGTGGCAGAAAAGTACAGATTAAGCTAAGGAATATAAGAGGCAAATAAGAAGGCTTCTTAGAGGGAGGATTGTAGCATTTGATTGAAAATTTTGTCACATCATTTCAGATATGGTATAGATTAAGCACTTGGTATTCTCCTGAACATTAAATACATAAGTGAACTTAAACAAAATGTTTAGACACATTAGTGAAACCTGAGGAGTATGAATACTGATAAAATAATAGATTGTAAGCAATCTTTTGGAAGACTGTATGAAATGAATGCATCTAAGACAAGTCTGCATTCTTGTCTTTTAAAACTTAAAACTCAGATATTGCAAATTATAGAAAGCACGATGTCATGAATATTCAAAACTTATCTTTTTGTACATGCTGATTGCTTTAGGGAGTTAAACCCCAAATACAGTCTTGAATCCTTTTTTTAAATGTTACTCTTATAAAAACATACACAGATATCAAGTCCTTTATAATCTAAACAGTAGGAGTTAGTTATGTTTGGGTGTTACTCAATGCTTCTACTTAGGAAATGTGGAAAGCTGCTAGTATGATCTTACCGATGCAGGGCAGGCAAGCCCCAAAGTGGAGCTTAGCCCATGAGGGTTCTTGGCTTTACACAAGAAGGAATTAAAGCGCAAGATGGTGGTAGAAGAAAACAGCTTTATTGAAGAGGCAGTGTTACAGTTCTGGCAGTATTATGGTTCTGTGACTCCTCCTGCAGAGCAGGGCTGCCCCATAGGCAGGGAGGAGAAGCTCAGGGCAGTTTTGCAGTCATATTTATACCCACTTTTAATTATATGCAGATTAAGGGGCAGTTTATGCAGAAATTTCTAAGGAAGGAGTAGTAACTTTGGAGTCATTAGGTCATTGCCATGGAAAGGGGAGGTAACTCCTGGGTATTACCATGGCAATGGTAAACTTACATGGTACACTGGTGGGCATGTCTTGTGGAAATCTGCTTCACCTGGTCCTGTTTTAGCTAGTCCTCATTTTGGTCTGGTGTCCAAGCCCCACCTCTGCAGTTACATCCTGCCTCCTACTTCACTACTCTAGAATGTCCCTCCCCTACCCACTTACTTTTTGCGATATTTCACATTTAGACATAAATTCCTTTGGGTTAAGTCTACTTGGCTCCATATAAAAATGAATGCTCTCAAGGGTGGGCACCACAACAAAAGAAGAAAAGAAAGTATAGAGAACTCAGGTATGTTGAGCTTTTAAAGGGTAGAAAAGGGCAGAAAGGGCACAAATTGGGGAGATCGAGGGAACTAAAGGGAAACTATTTCACAGTTTTGATTAATGTTTTCCCTGCATGCAGTCTTTTAGCTTTTTAGCTGTAGCCGACCACTGAAACCTGCTGTGTTCCCTGCCTAGAATGGAACAACGAAACAAAAGTGCTTTGGTAGTTTATTAAAGCCAACTGAGATGGCTTTTTAATCCAGTTTCCATTGCGTCAATTATGAGAAAATGTGTGTTTCTGAAACTTAAAAGTCGGGACTTTTCCACAAAGTATAGAAGGAAGAGATCGTAATTGTCTTTGTGTTACTAGCCATTGCCAGGTGGGGACATTTACAAGAAAGTGAAACCTAGTATGGCAATTTGATTTTTTAAAAATATAGTGAGTAGCTTAGGTCGTGGACATATTTTTGAAGGATTTGGCTTATCCACTTCCTCAGTTCAAGGAGTTTTGGAAATTGAAGAATTCATAGGAACCAGACTTGTCAGGCCTTTGGTGTGTCACAAGATTATACTTTTCTACTGATGTGACAGGACATCACATAAAACACACAACTTGAAGCTTGAAAAGAAATCAGGGGCATTGCTATTATTGAAGGAAGTGTTGGCATTCACAAATTCCAGTGTTTTGTCTCCTAGTTGCTGGACAACAACCGGCAACTTCCTTCATTTCCTGTTGCTGAACTTTCCTAAGTTCCATGCAGTCACAGATTTTGAAGAACTACAAAGCTTTCCTAGATTTTTATGATTATGAGTTATACATTGAATCTCTGTGCCTGCTCTCAGAATACCATATTCAGATTTCTCCACCGTTATAGAAGTTTTTGCTCAATCCACATGAATCAGATGCAAGATATATTGTTAAAATATTGAAGAAAAAAAAATAAAGACCAAGCTGCAAAGTGAACTATATTCACTAAGAAACAGAATTCTTGGAATCCTGAAGTCAGTTATGGAAATCTAAGATCTATCCATGTTTCTCTGGCCAGAGAGTAAAACTGTGGGGAGTGTTTGTCTGTCACTGTCGCATGAAAGTAGGTTGTCTTTCCAGGTAACTGATTAAATAGAAACAGTGATCAACAGAGATGTAAAGTGAAGCCAAGGAGTAAGAATAAAGATATTATACTCACTCTTTGTTCTCAACAATTCTCCATACCCTTAACTATCCACATTCTCATTGCTTTACAGAATTGATCAATGATAAGCACTGTGCTTCTATCTTGTTTGTGTAGTAAAAATAATAGATTAATCTAGTTTTTGGATCACTTTTGTATACAGTGAAAACCTATAATTATGCTAACGGTCTAAACTCTCCACTTCTATGAAATAAAAAAAAAAAATACCTAATTTGACTTATGCACCTTTGAATTTCTGGTCATGTGACCCATCGCTGAGAAACCTTCAGACTGTTATTGTATTAACATATAATTTCTCACAGACATTATATTTTCCATGGTTAAATTCAATGAAAGTATTTAAAATATGTGTTTATGTGCATCTGTCTCCAATACTATTCATAATTAACCTCAGCTCAGTTTTTACATGAATAAACTGAGACTTAGAATATTAAATAGCACAGATGTTACTTCGCACTTCTGAATGAGTAAATGGACATAATACCTGCCCCACATATATTACCTCGATGTGACTTGAATGAGGTGTTGATGTATGATGGAGCAATTTGCAAATACAAATATTACAAATTATTATTTGTATTAATTATTGTTAGTATCAACTAAATATTATAACATTTTTTAAAAGTATGTTATTTTTATGGAAAAGCAATTTTGCTTACTTATTTTAATGAATGCATCTTTCTTTACACTCTTGGAAAAGTTAGTTTGAAAAATACTAGGAAGACTTGGTTATATTTTCATTTGTGTCAAAACAGAGGTTATACTTGATGTCATTCTCCAGGAGACTACCTGAGATTGCATAAATGAACTGAATTTCAGCCACAGGCATATGTTGCTTCTAGGAAGAGTTAATGCAAATATATAATTCAAGCAACATTGAAAAAACATGTTTTAATATTCTGGAAGGAGATTCATATTCCATTTTGAAAGATTGTGCCCACCATTTAGCATCATGTACACTAATTTTTAATATTTACCGGCTAGCAAGTTTTTGATGCATTTTAAATGCTATGTTTATAATAATTCACTATTAATGCGCTGCTAACAAATAAATAGGTTTGAAATTTCTTTTCCTACATTAGAAGTTGTTTTGAATGGAGAATTCGTTCATACGCTTATTCACTACTCTTTTCACAAGTAGTTGTAGAGGTTCTGGTATCTACATATAAAATATTCTATCGTGAGCTCAACGATGAATATTCTGTTTATTATTTTAAATAAAATTATCAAGACAATGTTCAACTTAAATTTCAGTATTAGGACCCTTATAGGTGACTGAAAAACCTGTATGTGTGATATTTTTACTCAGATATGTTTTATTTATATATTAAAATTCATTCATTCTTTCAATCAATAAATATTTATTGAGCATATATTATGTTGCTATTTTTAAAGGTCTTTTTTTCACTTGTCCTTAAAAAAATTCCCATGACCTCATTTAATCTTGCTTGCTTTGGCTTACATAGCCATTTAATATTGATTTTAATAATAATGTCTGCAAAGAGATATATAGTTTCAAAGCATTTATGCGTCTATGATTTATTTTGATCCTCATTGAGACTTTATGGGAGATGCAGGACAGTTACTCTCATCCCACTCTTTCAAACAAGATAATAGGTTAAGCTCCAGAGAAGTTCAGAGATTTCCCCTGAATCACAGAAAATATAGAAAATATAACACATTTTAGAAAATAAAGTTCTTTATTTTCAGTAGATTATCACTCTAATTATGTTTAGACTGAAAGAAATTTATATGAATTTTGGCTCATCACTTAGTTTAGGGAATCTTCTGAAGATGACTCATGACCTTTTCTAGAAAAGAGAGAGAAGTATGAGTAGATTTACTAGTTTTCAGTTTGAGTATTTTTTCTCAGGGAAGCTCTCATTACCTAAATTGAGAAGTTCTTGATAAGCTAATATATTAAGGCTTATGATGTAATTAATGCAACAGACTTAGGAACATAATTGAATGATATTGTGTCAGGGATAAAAAAAAAATCTTGCAGGCTCAAATGAATTATTCACATTTTCTAGTAGTGTAATGGGCAAGGAAAATTATCTGCCTTTATCATGAGTGCTCTTGAGGATCAGCATTTTTAAAAACAATTTCTCTTTGGACAAGACTTTCTACTTCTTGTAATTCCATCATAAATGTCAATACATACAAAGTACAACTATTGAAATCATTTTCTCATTTCATTTCTTGGCTGTTAAACAAAGAATAATACTTTAAAATGAACTTTGGTGATACTAGGTAGTGGACTGCAAATTGGGTGACTGTCATAACACCTTTCAAGTGCCTTCTCATAATGGGTATGGTATTAGAAATAGATGATTAGAATTTCCTAAGCGTACCAATTGATAGAAATGCCCTCCCCATTCTACTCTATAAATCCTATTTATTCTTCAAGGAGTTACCATGCACCAGTATGTCTAAAAGCTATATGACCTCTCCTTTCTCTGAACTGCCAACTTTAATACTATCAATCATATTTGCTGCCATTTATTAGGTGTCTACTATATGCTTACATTAATGTTACATGTTTATCTTACAGTAACTTTTTAAAGAACGTACTAGTAGCCCTTACTTATAGAGAAGACAGCTCAGGGAATCTTGGTAATTTGCTGAATATCACACATCAAGAAAAGGATGGCATGGAATGTGAACCAAATTGTCTGGAATTCAAAGTTCTTAGTTACTACATTTTAATATTCATATCACATTGGACTCCAATATAATTTTACTCTTTGGAGTGTAGATTTTAGGACTGATTTTAGGCCACTTGCTCAGTCAAACCTTTTCGTTTGAATGCTTGACCCTTTTCCTTTTTATGTGGTTCAATATGTCCCATGATTTATCCACAGATATGGAGGACAACACATGAAGAGAGTGAGAGGTGAGTAGGAAGTGATAGGTGTTGTTAGACTGTCAGTGAAAAAAAAAAAAAGGAAAATGATTTTGAAAACAGAAACAGAACTTTTTGATCTATCTCCTTTTAAATGTCAAAATGACTTACAAGAATGTTGGCAAGAGATTTTAAGAAGTACGGAGATCTAAGGAACAACTTGAGCCTGTTTCTGTCTTAGAATCTGTGTGTGAACACGATGCAATAAGGAATTTTCTTTGTGTTCCTTGGTTATTAACATTGATTTTCCGGGGGATGGGGTCATAAATAAAGGAAACATTATCGCTTGTGATAATATTAAAGATAACATTAACAAAACTCTTTTTTTGTTTTTTTACGTACTTTGCAGCAAGTTAGTTTGAAAACCACAATCTATTTTGGAAATAAGAGTAGGTAGAGCAAGAAGGGGGATAGAGGTATAGAACAAAAGAGCCAGTCATTTCATCTGGGCTGAGATAATACATTCTTAAAAGAGAATGAAATGCTCTGTGTCCATTTATGCTTGATTATGCAGTTTGAAATACAATGATTTAAGTCAGCTCACACCTAAAATATCCTGGGTATCGAGAGTGTGTCTGCCTGAGAGAAAAGGGGAGAGAAGGGAAGAGAGAAAATGGAAGACAATCTAATTAGAATTTTGGGGACAGAAGACAAATGAAGCTCATTATACTGTCACGGGAGTGAGCTGCTTTATTTGATTAGTTTCCAGAAGTTATAATTGATATGTTCCCCCCCCCCCCCCGCAAAAACAAAACAAAAAAATAAAACGGTGTTTCGTGTGTCAGTTTTTGTTGTATATTTTCTATTTTATCCTAAAATCATCACAGATACATATTCATTTCCTAGATGTTGTTCAAAAGGTATGTTTCCTTTCCAATTTAGGTATCAGTACTGTTAAAAGACACCCATCGAGAGATTTTATTTAATTGAATCTACTCATCAGAGCAATAAAATTGTTTTCTTTTTTTTTTTAAAGAAAAGTTGAATTAGCAGAAATTTTACATTGATATTATCCATTTCAATATGTCTATATTATCCACCTCAGTAAATTTTTGTATGATGCATGTTGAAGTCTACACATATTTCATTAATAAATTGAGAAAGAGAAGTTGTACTGATTCAATAATTATTTTAGAGATTTTGATTGACTTATTCATCTGTTTTTTCTTAATTAACTTGTATAAACACTTCTATTAACCGAATACTTAACAAACTGCTTTTTGTATTTAAATAATCCCTGCCTATCATTTAAAGGTTGTTGGCTAGTGCATTCTTAAGAGATAAACTTCTGGAAATATCATCTCATAGGTGTGTGTGTGAGAGAAAAAGGTAATACCCAGTTCAAAAGATGACAGATCACAGAATTGCAGAACTGGAAAAGACATTAGGGATGAAATTTCAAAATGAACTACAATAGACTACAAAAATTATGTAGTAAAAGAATTTCAAAGTTTAGAACTTAAGCTGAGATATGAATATAACTCATCAGATAAGCATAACAGTTTGAGTTGTATAATGGCTCTTGTCCAGGCTGGAGATCTTCAGTCTTTCCATGATTCTTATACTTTTCTCTGTACTCCCTAGGCAGATATTCCATGACAGAGATCTTTCTAGTGAAATTTCCTAAACAATAAGCTATGTGCAAATGAAAAAATAAAGACATAAAAAAATAAAATGGACTTCAAACTTCTGTACCTCTACATTGTACCTGACCTCTCCCACCACCATAAATATGGCCCTCCTTACATCCACATAAAGTAATTATCAGGAAGAAATATCATCTAATTGCATAAATCCTTAATAACATGAATTCCTCTAGAAGCGGGAAGATTTGCCTTTCAAAAGAGGATACTCTTAACCTGAAGAAATGAATTATTTCATTTGTGACCATTTCTATCATTATAATAAAACTTTGAAACAAAACAATACAAATAAAACTCAAACAAATCCAGTTCATTTTCCTTCAGATTATAATTTTTTATGTTTTTTATTTTTTAAGTTCTGGGGTACATGTGCAGGATGTGCAGGTTTGTTACATACGTAAACGTGTACTGTGGTGGTTTGCTGCACTATCAAATCATCACCTAGGTATGAAGCGCAGCATGCATTAGCTCTTTTTCCTGATGCTCTCCCCACTCTACACTCCCCCAACATGTCCCAGTGTGTGTTATCTCCCTCCCTGTGTCCATGTGTTTTCACTGTTCAGCTCCCATTTATAAGTGAGAACATGCGGTATTTGGTTTTCTGTTCATGCGTTAGTTTGGTGAGGATAATGGCTTCCAGCTTCATCCATGTCCCTGCAAATGACATGATCTGGTTCCTTTTTATGGCTGCATAGTGTTCTATGGTGTATATGTACCAAATTTTCTTTATCCAGTCTATCATTGATGGTCATTTGGGTCAATTCCATTACTTTGCTATTGTGAATAGTGCTGCAGTGAACATACGTGTGCATGTATCTTTATAATCGAATGATTTATATTCCTTTGAGTATATTCCCAGTAATGGAATTGCTGAGTCAAATGGTATTTCCAGTTCTAAATATTTGAGGAATTGCCACACTGTCTTCCACAATGGTTGAACAAATTTACATTCCCAGCAACAGTGTAAAAGCATTCCTATTTCTCTGAAACCTCGCCAGCATCTGTTGTTTCTTGACTTTTTAATAATAACAATTCTGAGTGGTGTGAGATGGTATCTCATTGTTGTTTTGATTTGCATTTCTCTAATGATCAATGATGTTGAGTTTTTCTTCATATGTTGTTGGCCACGTAAATGTCTTCTTTTGAGAAGTGACTGAGTATTCGTATCCTTTGCCCAGTTTTTAATGTTTTTTTCTCTTGTAAATTTGTTTAAGTTCCTTGCAGATTTTGGATATTAAACCTTTATCAGAGGCCAGATTGCAAAAAAATTCTACCATTTTGTTGTCTGCTCATTCTGATGATAGTTTCTTTTGCTGTGCAGAAGCTCTTTTGTTTAATTAGATCCCATTAATCAATTTTTTCTTTTGTCACAATTGCTTTCAGTGATTTCATCATAAAATCTTTGCCTGTGCCCATGTCCTGAATGGTATTGCCTAGATTTTCTTCTAGGGTTTTTATACTTTTGGATTTTACATTTAATTCTTTAATCCATCTTGAGTAAATTTTTGTATGAGGTGTGAGAAACGGGTTCCAGTTTCAATTTTCTGCATATGGCTAACCAGTTCTCCCAGCACCATTTATTAAGTAGGGAATCCTTTCCCCATTGCTTGTTTTCATCAGGTTTGTTGAAGGTCAGATGGTTATAGAAGTGCGGTTTTATTTCTGAGTTCTCTATTCTGTCCTATTGGTCTATGTGCCTGTTTTTATACCAGTACCATGCTGTTTTGGCATTATGCTACCCCACTTCAAACTATACAAGATTATAGTTTTTAAAATGTCACTTTTGAATGCCATTGGAATCATGCATTAAGACTTAGACATCAGACAATAGTTGTTATACCTATTCAATAGGAATTCTAAATGTCTAATTATTTTTATCATCGTATTTCTAGATCAAAATCATATGTCTGGGTCAAAAATGTAAGAAGAGAAAAGTAAATATCTATCAGGAATAAAATATTCATTATCTTACTAAAACATTTAAGAAAGTGCTATATAATCATGGTGAGCATATTTTTATATTCTAAAACTAGCTTCATCAATGTAAACTATATGGATCTGTCTATTCTATGTAATCCATAAATACATTATGATTACCTCTTCTTACCTTTTATGTAGACATATGATTTTGATGATAAGAAAAGCTGGTAGCAGTTAAAAAATATGAACTATAACAAAAACTTGTTTAGGAATAAGTGACATAGAATAATTTCTGAAAATTATCTAATGGCACCAAAATGGAAACTTGAAAGAAGACTTTGTTTCTGTGCTACCAATGGCATGCTGAATGATCTGAATTAACAAATGGAAGACAAAGATCAATAAAGTAACTACTATAGGCAGTAGATTGAGAATTGTGAGAAAAGCTTAATTGGTATTATTTAAGAAGAATATGTACTTTTTTCTTAGTGTGTGAGGGTATAAAACTCTAAAAACCTTAGAGAGCTTGGGGATATATCTGTAGGTAGCACTTTTATAAAGTATTCTGAGTTTGATTTACATAAACATAAGTAAAGAGAAGAGCAAATGTATATACCAGTAGATATATAAGTTAACCTAGCTTAAAAATAAAATACAAGTTGAAAAAACTTAGGAAAACATTAAAAAGCTTTAACAGAGACATATTTTCATTGTAAGATGACCTAGGATTCAGTAAATCTGGTTATATCCAGTAGAACAAGTGAGAAGGTTGATGATCCCCAAAAATCACTCATTCGTTTAATTTTTTTTTTGAACCTCTACTATATGATAAGTTCTAATATTGTCCTAGCATATTGAGTCTATTTTTTTTTACAGGGAAAGGATGAAGTGTAGGATTGTTGAGTAGTTTGCTCTTCTACTGAACTTTGAAGAAATCTTACTCCTAGTAAATCAGAACTCCTTTGCTTTAATAAAAGAACAGATCTTATATCCCAAGCAGAATATGCATCTTATTCTCTGTAGACATACATATGCATTAAGGATGCTGTAGAAGGTATTATTCATTCATTAGATAGCAGAATTTTCTCTATGAGTATCTACATAAGCATCATTTTTCTGTCTCTAGAAATTATACTTTCCTGAGTAAGGATGTTGTTTCTTATATTTTTAAAATTTACCTTTTAAATTATGTAAGCAAATTAGTTACCTTTTTATTGACTGCAAGTATACTTAACATTGAATATAGACCTCATCTCTAGCTTGTTTTGGATTTCAAAACAAGAGATTTATCCTTGATCCCATCTTATTCCTTCCTTCCTTCCTTCCTTCCTTCCTTCCTTCCTTCCTTCCTTCCTTCCTTCCTTCCTTCCTTCCTTCCTTCCATTCTTTCTTTCTTTTTTCTTTTTTGTATAGAATTTCGCTTTGTTGTCCAGGCTGGATGCAGTGGCACGATCTTGTCTCACTGCAACCTCTGCCTCCCGGGTTGAAGCAATTCTTGTGCCTCAGCCTCCTGAGTAGCTGGAATTACAGGCGCCTGCCACCACGCCCAGCTGAATTTTTGTATTTTAGTATAGATGGGGTTTCACCATGTTGCCCAGGCTGGTCTGAAACTCCTGAGCTCAGGCAATCTGCCCATCTCGGCCTCCCAAAGTGCTAGGATTACAGGTGTGAGCCACTGTGCGCTGCCTGTTTTTCTATTCTTGTTTCCCTTGACATGTTTTTTCCATTTACCATTTTATGCTAGTGTGCTGAATTTTTTTATGTTTGCATTTTTGTAGATAACCTTGAATGCTTTTTTTAATTAAAAAAAGGTAGATTATGAATAAGCAAACATATGGAAAAATAAGGTTTATTTTTCAGTAGGATTTAGAAGTTTCCATTGTTGTTGTTTAAAGATGGCTATGTAATAAGGGCTCATCATACATACTATTAAAGGGCCAGACATTTTCTAAGACCTTCCTGAAAGAAATTGCATTATTTTTGTAAAGAAACCTGCTTTGCTAATTTCTTAGATATTCTGCATTGTCCCTCTGCGTAGTTCCTCTACCCTTCTCTTGGCTGCTCGGTGCTTTGGGAGGATAACCTCTATGAACTACATCAACCTGGCTTCTTGTACTCTGGCTTCTGTTTGGTATATGTCAGTGAATGTGCCCGCCAGAGACAGGATGACAGTAGTTATGAGCTGCCATAACCACTGCTCCCTCTCACTTTTTAATGTAATGATTCGCCAGTTATTGGGTCTTGAACTATTTCTTATTGCTTTTACTACACTTTGTGCATGCCTTTGTAAATAAGTCTTTTATTTAACTATCCCCAAATTATTCAATTTGAGTATTCTCCCTGTCTCCTGTAAGTACCCTTAAAGTTTTGACCAAGAATGCTGTGAAATAACTGAAAATTGGGGGGGAAATATATATATTCATTTTGAAAAGAACTGACAAATACAGACCCAAAAGGTCTTGCCCTGGTGTCTTTAGTCATGTCTAATGTGTTCTATGAATCCTATAAAATTATCTGCAAGTTACACTGAGTAAATGCATTTCTCTATACCTAGTATATAAGTATAGATAACTTTCAATAGCTTTTCAAAGGGGTCTGTGAAACAAAATTAAGAAACAATGAACTAGACATTAAGGTGCAGTTCCTTAAAGATGATAGTTTAAGATCTTAATCTTCTATGTGGTTTATTTCCAAATACATCAAGGTAGAATGTTTTCTCACTCTAGAATCCTTAGGTAAGATTTGGTAAGTGACTCAATATTTTGATATCATTAATATATCATATCCCCCAGGAATACTGGTAAATGGAGCACTCAGGACTATCCAAAATAGGAACAGGATAGCTGCTGAGACCCTTGTATTCTTTATCTCAGGTTAAACCTAAAGGTGAGAGAATTATTGAAGATGTGATATCCTAGACCTGCTATGGGTTGTTGGATGACTCTATAAGTTCCTCATCACTATATTCCTTTCCCAATATACTTGTACTTTTAATAAAACATCTGGTAGGATTTGCTATTCTTCCTGGGTTGGTGGTTAATACTTTACCTAAAAGTGTTCCCAGGGCCAGCAACAATTTCTTATAGTTTAGCCATATTTCTTTAGCCCTAAATTATATTTTACATTCAAGACTCTGCATTTAAGCTAAGTATAATGTTGATTTCCCATATGGTTGTCCTCTTTGATGAATCATCAAGGATAATGCCAATAGCTTCTTTTTCTCCATTAAAACATTATCTTTGTCAGATAATGTTAGAAATCAAGATAGAAAATTTCCAGTGTAGCATTCTTATTTTCTCAGGAATCTTTTTGCTAATATCTTTAGAGATTAGTAGTAATAGTTATCATTAAAATTCCAGAGGCAAACAATCTATTTGGGCAAGTTCGTTTGAGATATATCCACTGTGGGCCACAGTGGAGGCACCATCAAATGACTTACTTGGAAATTATTATTTAATATATAAAAGTCACTTCCACGTATTAAGAGTCTTGGCTGATGTGCAAAACTTCATGAATGTCGTCCTAAAAATACTCAAGGAAAATTAGATATGGAATAAATATTAATTTTTATATGCAACAATGTTGAAACTTATCTTACCTTGTATAGTTTCTCTGAATAAGATGCATATTTTTCATTGAAAATCAGTTTTATTACATTATATTCCAGGGAATTCTTCTCAATCTTTTCATACTTGAGATTCTTTTCAACCTTCTCGTTCTTCTGTCTGTTGGCCAACAAATGAGTCTTGGGTTATACTGGAATACACTTGTGTGTGTCTCAAAGCCACTTGCACAAAATGAGTAGTTTCAAGGTTTATAAACAACATTTATTAACTTTTTTACTCTTCTCTATACCACTTATTTTTTAATAATAAAAACAATGTGTTTTTCCAAAAATTATTTAAAGGTAATGTACACTCCAGGAAGTTGCATTCTATTACCTTCATAGTATTCTAGTTTGAAAATACAAGTGCAACAAAATCCACACCTGATACGTTTTTATCATATTGAAAGATTGTTGTTATACTTCTGTGTGCTCTTTTTTCTCAAAGTAAATCACATTTCAAATACACTGCATATTCAATTATTTAAAAAATTTTAGTGACATTTAAAAAATAATTTGTAGTGAGTAGAATCATTTGATGTTTTCCATGGATCTGGCACTTTATAATAATAAAAATGACAACTACTTTTAATTAAGTGACAACTATGAGGCAGTGTTTCATATCTGTCTTTTTATAAGTCCCCAAATAATGCTCAAATGTATATATTATACCCATTTTATGAATGAGAAAATGATGCTTTGAAGAGTTAGTTGCCTTATTCAGAGATACTATGCAAGGTAAGGTATCTCACTGTCATCATTTCTTTGTAATTAATATGTGAGTAACACCACTGTGTAAAAAGCTTATTAACTGAAAATATAAATCACAGGTCCTATTTTTCTAGAATTTCATCATGGATATTAAATATAGATTTGTCCACCCCTCTCCTCCACAAATTTTGAAATCAAGTAAAAACCAATTATACTTAAAAAGTAATAAAGTTTAGAGAACAGAAATTAAAACATGTTAACTAATATTTCATACTAGAATTTTTTTAATTTGCATGATATGCCGGTAGATTATTTTTTATAAATTTAAAATAAAAGCCACTAGATATGAACATGTTACAGAATAATGGAATCTAAGACAGTTTTTAAGATGAACTTCTCTGTAATTAACAGTGATTATCTCGAATTGTTTTCTGTTTCTTGTAATTCATCCTTTTTCATAGTCGGTTTACCTGGATTTCAGTCTGCTTTTCATTGGTTATTCTGAATTCAGGTCTGCTTCCCACTGCTTATTGGGCTTTTCCTGTGCTGAACCTTTCTCTATCTGATTATCACAGGGTTCCCCTGATGTGAACTTGATGAAAACCAAGTAGGGGGCATACAAACTGAAAAGAAAAAGAAAAAGAAAAAAATATATATCTCTCTATATCTAGCCATTGTCAAAAGGAAAGACCTGTTTAACAACGATGGAAGTTTACATTGTGTTTTGTCTAATACATTATTCCTGGCAGCCAATGCATCTGAGAGTTACACTTTTTTTTTTTTTTTTTTTCTGGCCAGAAATCCTAGGCTATAAAAATCTAATTATAGATATTTCCCTTTATTTAGAGAATGCTCTATTTTGATATAAAACATATGATGCAATCAACTATGTGAAAATGAGTTGTGCTGTCATTAGAGTGTGGAATGCAAATGGAGTATCTCACAGCCCTGTGACTTTGCATTCCAAAACTGTTCAAGGTCAAAGAGCCTCAAGTACTGGCACTTGGAAGGTCATTTTAAGGGCAGTGGGTCATCCTCCTGCTGGAAATATTAGACACTGGAATGGAGAGAGCCGAAGTGAGTTTACTATTGGTGGTTGTAGACACTACCCCCAAGTGAGTTGGTAGATTGAGTGATATTCAGGGAGCTCCAAACTATTTGGGAGCCGGGGGTCGGGGTGGAAACGGAAACAAATAATTACAAAGCAATTTGAAAAATGTTGCTAAATAACTGGCTAAATGATTGACAGAGGGTCTCCTGAGTCGGAATATGCCAGGAGAGGAGTGGAGCTAAGGATAATTCAAAGAAACAGTCCCAGGCACAAAATTTTGAGTGGAAGATTTCTCTGAGAGTTGGTCCTTCACGTAACTGTCTAAGACTTTTCTTGTTTGCCTTGAAAGCCCTGACATAGGTTCAAACTGTATCCCAAGGGCAATGGGCAGTTATTGAAGACAAAAAACAGATTTACATTTTTGAAAAAGATCTCACTTGACAGTGAATTGAAACAGGAAGAAAAATATTATTTATATTTTATTTTATTTTATATTTTTGAGATGGAGTCTCGCTCTGTCTCCCAGGCTGGAGCGCAGTGGCGTGATCTCGGCTCACTGCAAGCTCTGTCTCCTGGGTTCATGCCGTTCTCCTGCCTCAGCCTCCTGAGTAGCTGAGACTACAGGCGCCCACCACGCCCGGCTAATTTTTTGTACTTTTTTTTTTTTTTTTTTTTTTTTTTTTTTAGTAGAGACGGAGTTTCACTCTGTTAGCCAGGATGGTCTCATTCTCCTGACCTCGTGATCCGCCCACCTTAGCCTCCCAAAGTGCTGGGATTACAGGCGTGAGCCACCGCGCCCGACCAAAGAAAAATATTTAAAGAGGAAAAGAGGGTATAATGTACAAGGTAGATATCAATAAAGGGTGCACAAGTAAACAATATTATGTACTTTTTTTTACTCAACATTCAGCCATGATTTTATTTAATACCAGCTACATGTTTAAGAATTAGGGTCAGTTATTTAGTGTTGACTATGTATTTTAAAACAGGAAGAATGGTTGAAGGGTAATGGGATTTATTTAGTGAGAAAAGACGCTATGTCTCCATGTTTAAACAAAGCAATGTTTTGTTTTGTTTGAACATCTCGTAACTGCTATTTGGGCCAGCATGCACAGTGACAATGCTGAATTTGAGTCAAGAGAGGTTTTTCTCCAGTTTTTCCAAAGTTACAAATTCTCAAGTTCATGAGCACTAAATCCAAGTACTGTTCCACACAGAAATGAAGAAAATGCTGTTCCCCACATTCAATATTGTGTTTAGTTACTGTGTTAGCTTCTTAGGGCTGCAGCAATGACGTATAACAAACTGGGTGGCTTAAAACAGTAGAAATGTATTCTCTCAGGGTTCTTCAGGCTAGATGTCTCAAATCAAGGTGTTGGCAGGGCCATGGTTCCTTCAGAAACTCTAGGAAGTTCTGGGCATGACGGTGCATGCCTGTAATCCCAGATATTCACGAGCCTGATGCAGGAGGATTGCTTGGAAAAACAAAAGATGCTCTAGGAAAGAAACCTTGCCTCTTCTAGCTTCTGATAATTGCCAGCAATCCTTGGCATTCCTTAGTTTGTAGATGAATCACTCCAATCTCTGCCTCCTCTTCTGTGTGACTGTGTCCCTGTGTTCAAATTTCCCTGTTTTATAAGAAGAACAGTAATATTGGATTTAGGACTTACCCTAACCCTCCGTAACCTTATCTTGATTACATTTACAAAGGCCCTATTTCCAAATTAGGTCACATTCATTCACATTAATAGTTTCCTGTGGGCATGAACTTTGAGGGAATGCTATCCAACTCAATATATTTACCCAGGCCTTAAAACGGTGTCTTATGATAAATTATTCTACCTTATCATCAAACTCTCTTTCAAGTTTATATTTCTGGAGCTGGACTAATCACCCCTGCCTTCTTTGTACCTCCTCGAAGATGCATAATCTTCTTTGGAATGTTAAAATAATAATTACAATACTCTTTTCCTGCAAATATACACACCTGCTGATTATGTTTAGACCACCAGAAGCTTAGATTTGATGGCCCTGCTGCAGTACTAGTTTTTGAGAGTTAAAAGGTAAATAATACCTTATCTATGTCTTTGAGGGAGTCACAGTCTAGTGGAAGAGGCAGAGGGTTATGTAGCATTGTGATAAATCCTGTAACAGCAGTCTCAGGATGCTCCACGAGCAACAAGGAGGCACTTAACACTAGCTTGGGCAATCCATGGTCAAAAAATGGGGCTGAAGAAACATGTTGGGGTGCATCTTGAGGAGCATTCCAAAGCTGGTAAAATTTGTCCTGTTAACAAGAATTAATTGAGGATTTTAACAAGGTAGTTAATGGAAAGAATAGGAAGACTATTCTGGCTTATGCGGTATAGGTGAATTAGAATATAGATATGGCTCAAGGAAGGAGAGTATTTCTTTAGACAAGGTATGTTATATTTCTAAAGAAGATTAGTGGGAGTAGGGGCGGATGGGAGGATACAAATTTCTAGGACGTATAGGAGCAACAGGATGTCAAAGAGATAGGGGCGAAAAACTATCTCAGGAAACGAAATTTCAGCCATTGAATTTTATTTATATAATGAAATATTGGGAGGAATGATTAGCTCAATTTATTGCTACGTCTTCAAGTGTAATTCTAATCCTAAAACCCCAGCAATCTCATTGAAGTAACTCTCTCTCTCTCACCTTTCAACTTCTTTATACCACTTAAAATAGATTCTTTTGAAAATGGTTTTGATTTGGTAGCTATATTAGCTTCCTGTGGCTCCTGTAACAACATACCACAAACTTGATGTCTTAAAACAACAGGAATTTATTATCTCACAGTGCTGGTGGTCATAAGGCCAAAATCAAACTGTTGCTTCTTCTAAAGGCTCGAGGGAAGAATACGTTCTTGTCCCTTCCAGCATCTATCTAGTAGCCCCAAGTGTTCCTTGGCTTGTAGCTTCATTAACTCCAGTCTCTTTCTCTATCTTCACATGGTTTTCTTCTCTGAGTATTTCAAATCTCCTCTGCTTTTCTCTCATTTTGGACATTTGTTTTTGGATTTAGGGCCCGCATGAATAATCCAGGTTGATTTTATCTTAACGTCCTTAACTCAATTACATCTGCAAAGATCCTTTTTCCAAAGAAGGTCACATTCACAGGTTCCAGGTAGAAATATCTTCTTTTGGGGGTGGGAGACACAAATTCACACTACAGAAGTTACAATAAAAAAGTTTTAATTATTTTTATTTTGATAAACATAACTAAAATTTCTGTTTAGGAGAACATTTTTTGCGTTAAGTATTTCATTTCATAGATACTCTAAATCTTTAAAAAGGGCCATGGTCAATATAGGCTTACTCTTGTCAACTCTGTCCACAGGGGCTAAGACAAATGTCATGTCAAGCATGAATCTTGTTCTCTAAGTCAGAGCAGCTGCCAGTTTACACGGCTGTGACTGAATGAATAGACTTATTTTAGGAACAAATATAGTTCTCTGAATGCTGTCAATTTCCTAATTTTCTCTTAGGAAAAGATTCTATTCATTCACACTCTTGAACTTTAAAGCAGTATTTACGCCTGTGAACATTCTAATTTTGTAGATGATACTAAATATGCTCCTATGAAATTAATCTAATGTAGCCAGCATAATCTATGAGCCTGTCAGTAATTTTAAGATATGTGATTTTATGAATAGAGTACAGTGTTGTGAACTGTTAAAATGAGTATAGTCAATGTCTTCTCGTTCTCTATATTGCTAAATACAATGACTGAATGTGCAGGTCTTTCAAAATTTTGGTATTTGTTCATTCATTTTTTAAACAAACATGCATTAAACAACCTAGTATGAGTTCCTCAAGGGTGAGAAACATATTTAATTCATCTTTATGTCCTTGGTGTCCAACATAATAGTAATATGATAAGGAAGAATTTCTGTCATTTTGACATTTGCTTCTATCAGAAACAAATCAGAACACATTGGGCCAAGGAGTGATTACTTAAATAAATAAATAAATCTTAACTGTGTCATAGGGGAATTCTAAAACAAATGACATTCTCTTAAACTCGAGATGTATCATAATTCGCATTTTGTAATGTGTAAAACCCCCTGTAGACTAGTAGAATAAAATAATGCTGATTAAAGATAAATGAATACAATTAAATTTAGTGCTATCATTTGCATAGCTGCAAAAATACAGCTCAGTAAGTAATTGAAAATATCTTTCAAATCAAAAAATGTTAACTTGAGACATTTTTAGAAATAAAATAGATGAATATGCTTATGTTTGTTGTTCACTTATTCATGCATCTGTTCATTCATTCATCAAATATTTCCTGACTATCCAATATATGTAAGGCCCTTTGCCAATAGTGCTGGTTATGACCATATGGTGAAATATTTTTGTGTTAAGGAATTAAACCAATTTTCTTGAATAAGAAAGACCCTTGACTTTAAAAATTATGTTTAAATTATTTTAACTTGGAAATTTAATATCAGATAACTATGAAATTGATCAAGGGAGTATTTTTAGTAATTATTTGTATCCCTCATTAATATTCTTCTCAGGTAACTTCAAAATATCACAGATGTAAGTATAAAATCTATTTGTTTAGAATTTTGTAGTGCTTAAGGATTAGATAAATATAAATTATGGATTTGGAGACTATTGATTTTTGACAAGCATTTACTTTATGTCCAATAATGTAAAAACATTAGCAGATAGGAAAATGTTTTTAAATGCAAAGGAATATAGGGTAACTAGGAGTAAATATTTTTAAAAAGTAGCTGAATATTCTCTTTATTGATTAAAAACAGAATAAAAGTATTGATTTTTGAGTATTTCCTTTCATATGTAATCATATTCAGATGTAAATGTTAAGAAGGTGGTTTACCATAATAACTGGCGTTATATAGTCATTTTATGGTATCGTAATGAACAATAGAGTAAAAATTAAAGAATAGATATAAGTTAATAGTCCTTTGATATTTTTGATAATTTTAAGACAATAATACATAGCACAAATATCTTCCTTATTTAATTTTAAAAGATTTTTCTTTTGCAAACAGAAGAAAGTATCTGAGTTCTAGCACATGTAATGAAACAGATTTATTATCAATTCCACCCCACTTTTATTAACTTCATTGAAGGTTTTGAGGATTAAATTATTTAATACAAATAATATAACCAAATAAGGTTTGGCACATTGACATCAATCAGTTAATGTTGGTTACTACTTCTTATCATCAGCATTTTTACTATTAGCGGTAATAGTAGTATAACCAAATTTTAGCAAATCTGAAGCCATTCATTTGAATTTGAATTATTACATTAGGTAATAAAGAAACATTTTGCTGATTGAACTCTAGCAAAATGCTTTCCTATCATTAATTTCATTATGCATCCCCATCTCAATGAAGTTAAAATGTAAAGGGATATCCATCTTAAATCAATAAAATAGAGTGTTATTTTAATAAATACATTGGCAATGAAGTTCTTTTTTCTTTTTTAAAGTGGCAAGATATGTAAGCCTGGAAGACTATTATCACAAGATAGTAATAGTATCTGCTTTGCCAGACAATCCAAAGAAATTGGGTATACTGATCATGGTCTGAAACCTGGTACATTGGAGCTCTGAGCCACAAATCATTAGCCAAGGGGCCAATCAAAGCTCTGTTAATAAGTTTATTTGCCTGAGTTTTGGGTTTTAGAATTAAAATATCAGGCAAAACTTGATGCCCTTTTCAAAATAACATGTGACAATAATCAATCTCCCTCATAATTTTTAGTTTGGGTTATTTTCCCTAGGTGTATTATAATAGGAATCATGTTATTTGGAATGATTTCAGTGCTGTCAAGGGATACTATAACTAAAAATATAATTATATTCTTGACATTATTTCCTATTTAAGAATGTTGAGGCTAACTTTAAGATTAATTTAGAATCTTTACTGAAAGCTCTTTGTAAAAACCTTTATATATATAATTAAATGAGGTAGATAAACTTGCTTTATATATTTGTTTTTATATACTGAAAGTTCATTTATATATTGAAATACATTTATTTTCAAAATGTGCAAGTTATTTTTTCTCAAATAAAGAATAATTAGAAAGATTCTGGGATTTACAATCTTCTGAATACCTCCAAACACTATTATGCCACAGCACATTTAGAGAAAATTCCCTTGATGCATTGGTTAGGTGAACATTTTTGATTATCTATTTCAGAACCTGAGTCTGTTTATATGCTTGTACAGGTTTAAATTAAGTTGGCATTTTTTTTTCTTTCTTTTTTTCTCCTTCTTTTCAGGGACAGGCCATAGTTTTATAGAAGCATTTCTTTGTGATTCTAATATGTAATTTTTAGGGTTATCTTTTTTTTTTTAATAGAATTGAGGTCTTGCTATGTTGCCCTAGCTTGTCTTGAACTCCTGGGTTCAAGCTATCCTCCCGCCTTGGCCTCCCAAAGCGCTGGGATAATAGGTGTGAGCCACTGAGCCCAGCTTAGAGTTATCTTTAACATATTGAAAAATAGAAATATAGAAAATAAAAACTGGCTCAATAACTGGCAAAAATTTATTTAATGCTTGAGCTATTTTTATACATTTCTACCATTTAAATCTGTAAGGTGTTGCTTTCCTACAAGGGGCTTTTCTGAACTACCTATAGTGTTCCTATAATATATTTTACCTGAAGCTTATGTATTTCCTGCTTTCACTGTTTGGAACACTCTCTCAAAATTCCATATCTGACTAATTTATACTTTGCTTTGTTATCACCTCCTCCAGAAAACCTTCCTTGTTCCTTCAAGGCACCTCGTGTCTGTTCCTCATAACCTCCCACTATTACAGAGCATTATATCATATTGTAATTTCCTTTCCTTGACTATGTGCATTTCTTCTCATTATTTGTGCTTAGCACTTTGTAACTGTCTCAAAAAGGTGTCTGAATATAGTTACAAATGGTTTAAGCATCTCGTTCCCCGTTGCAGTTCTATTGAAGGTGGTACTAGAGAGGTTCCAGGTCTGTCCGCTAAGGTCTGGGCTGCAAAATTTTGAGTTCTGCTTTATGGCTACCTCCAGCTAGCAGGATGACTCTAACTCAATGGGATTCAAAAGGATTTTATGCTTTGTAAATCTTTTTAAAAGTATACACATATTGAACTCAAATATCTGTATATGTTGATGTATATTGTGTATATCTATGGAGTTGAAAGCATTTTATTTCTCTGTAGTTGATAATTTGATGCATACCTTTTCAAGTTAATTCAATCACATAGCTAATATCAACATAGCATATATTAGAGAAACAATTAGCCAATATGCAAATGAAGGATTAAGTGAGCACCTATGAGAAATAGGGGAAAAGATAATTATTGACAATATTCCAGATTCCTACCTTACTGAAATAATTAATCATGTAATATAGTTAAATCAATCTCAAAAGTTATATATACATACTGATATATAGTGCTACTTTTACATATATAAAATCTCAGTATATATATATATATATATATATATATATGTAACTTAGGCTTAAAGGGATTCATTTTATAATATAAATCAAATTTTAATACATATATTTGGGGGTGTGGTAGCATTGAAGAAACCTTTAATTGATTAACACCTCTCTGTAGTGTGATAGACCAGAGTCTTTCTCCAGCAATTCTCCCATGGCTCCTTTGATCTGACTAAAGCAGATGTTAGGAATTTACCTCAAAAGATGATGATTTTTTTTTTCTATATAATTCAATGCCAGGTAATGGAAGTCTCAAAGTCCTATAATCAGTCAAGTTTAAAAAATAAAAAAGGAAAGTTGGAAGACTGGCTTAGAAATAATTCCCTAGAAATCAGTTGGCAGACTTATTGCAAACCCAATTGGCAGGGATAGGGAATTAGTCAGAGATGAGAAGATTTTATGACTCAAGATTTGAAACAACTTCCAGTGTCAACAGAAATCAGGATGCTTAGGATATCTAATGTGGTTCAGACGAACATGTATTCACTTTGGGAGAAGCAAAAGGAGATTTCTTTCTAGCATTTTGTGGATATCTTATTTGGTGATGGATAGTTTATTTCCAAATAGGCTTCCAAGTTTGCAGGATGAGGGAGTCAACTTGATATCTCAAAATACTGCCTGAAAGGTAAAGACTCAAAATTTGCTGTCAATTAATGTATAGAAAATATTATGAATGGTTTCCTCGATACAATTTTTTAGCTCTGCAAGTATCTCTTTGTGTTATTGTTTCCATTTCCCATAGTTTATTTTATCTATTATCATAAAAATATTCCTGCAGTCCATGCATATCTGGATTACTAAGCAACATTGTGAATAATTTTACCAGAAGTAGTTATACTACCACTAATAATTATCATTAGACAAGCACTTATAGAAGACCTGCAGTGTATTCACTACCTGTTTTATGTGGATTATCTCATTTAATCTTCACAAATGACACTAGGATATAGAGACTTTATTTGCATATACACTGAGGGGACTGAAGCTTAGAGAAAATATATAAATTGCCCAAGGTCATCTGGACAAGGAGTCAAAATTAGAACAAGAATCCTAGTCTTTTTGATTCCTGACCCTGCACACTGGACCACTTTGCCCTGTCAATCATGGGAACATTAAGGACTGGGCTATGGAACAGGTCAATTAATATGCAAGCCTTTCATATTCAGTGATTTGAGTGTATAAAACTGAATTGCTGATCTTGACAATTTACTGCTATTCTATGTTTGTGGTCAACTTTTATTGATGCTAATTATCTTTATTTATTTTAAAATTGAACTGATATAGCAAAGGATCCCTCCCCTCTTTCTTGTCTTCATATTCATTTAGTTTCTCTGACTAGGATAGTAAACCTAGAAACAAAATGAGGGGAAACATATCAAGTATCATGAATCTGCTGAACATTGTGGTTCACTGATTCTAATGTCTTTATTCATTACAAATTACGCCTGGATTAAAAATAAAAATACAATAAAATACCTACCAGTCACTGTTCACTGATGAACCAAGAATTTAAGTATCTGTTTGCTGAGATTTAAGCAATTTGATAGAAATAAGATGTGGATTTAGTCATTACAGGTTTTTACAAAATGATGGTAATTAAAGATGCTCACTAGAATTGGATTTTAAAGTGGAAAAAATATCCAATGTCAATAGTACCTGGAGTTTTTGAAGTCTTCAAGTTGAAATTTTTGAATCACTTCAACTGAGTTTCATTGAATTTCTTGAACAATTTATGTAACATGTTTTGGAATTCTCTCTTATATTTAGTAAAAAAGCACAGCTCCTTCAGAGTCAGATGAACCTGGGGTCTGAGTCTACTCTAGTGATGCGTAACTGGGAATATTTAGCTTAGTTCCTTAATCTCTTGGAGTCTCAGTTTCTTCATTGATAAAATGCCATAATGCTACTTACCTTCAGGTGTGAGGACTTAATTAAATAAGCAGATAAAGTTCATGGCATAAAGTGGGCATTTGGAAAATATCTGATTATTTGCCATCACGTCGTCGCACTATTCCCTTCCATTTTTCCCTTGAGTCCTCGTTGTCTTCTGTCTGTGGTAAATTCTTACCTTGTACAATTGTACACATTTCTCCTAATACACGAGCTGGACTGCTTTCTGTAGTTCAATTCTCATCCCCAAAATTATCTTCCAGTTCCACTCATGAGTTTAAAATAAGACAAAAGTTGAGGCCAGAGGAAGGAAAGGGAAAGAGGAGATACTGATCCAAAGGTACAAAGTTTCAGTTAGCCTGGAGAAATGAGTTGTAGTGATCCATTGCACTCCATGGTGACTACAAATAAAAATAATGTGTGTGTATTTCGCAGTTGTTAAAATAAAAGTTGTAGTTCTAAACACACACACACACACACACACACACACACACACACACACACAATAAGTTGGTGATGTGATGAATATGTTAATCAGCTTGATTTTGCATTTCTGTAATTTACACATAAGATCAAAACATCACATTGTACCCTATAGATACATACAATTATTATTTGTCAAATAAATAAGCCAGCCGATCATGGCAGCTCATGTCTGTAATCCTAGCACTTTGAGAGGCGGTGGCGAGTGGATCACCTGAGGTCAGAAGTTTGAGAGCAGCCTGGCCAACATGGCAAAACCCCGTCTCTACTAAAAATACAAAAACAAGCTTGCCATGTTGGTGCGTGTCTGTAATCCCAGTTACTCGGGAAGCTAAGGCAGGAGAATCGCTTGAACCTGGGAGGCAGAGTTTGCAGTGAGCCGAGATCGTAACATTACACTCCAGCCTGGGCGACAGAGCAAGACTCCCTCTCAAAAAATAAGTAAATAAATAAATAAATAAGCCAAAAAATGTCTAAACTCCACCTAAGACCATTAGTTGCAGTATGAAGCCTTTATTAAAGCCTAATCTTAATAATTCTTCAAATATATCTTAAACAAAGATAAATTTGTTTTCTATATTTGTTGTTGTAATCTTCTGTAGTGACCTGCCTCCATTTAATTTCTTTCTGATTTGTCTCTGTTTCTTTTTATGGAAATTCCATTCTTTTAGCTAATCAATGTATAAACATTGACAATATCTTTATTTATTCTTTCTTCCTTTTTACTGTCCTCTGCTGCCACATCCAATTACTTATCTTCAGGACATCTCATCTCTCAATGTTTTCCCCTCCTTTTCATTCTTGCTGTCATTGCTCTCTTGTTGAACCTATCTGCTTCATGCCTGGATTCCTGCTACAGCTTTTAACCTGCATGTTTCCTGAAAAGATATTTGTAAACCATAAGTTCATCATTTCTTAAATTATTGATTTAGCTATTTCATTCCCTTTTTCAAATCCCTGCACTGACTCATCATGACCATAATGATGATAAAGCCCAACTTTCTGTAGGGTGATCAAATCTTCTGGGCTTCATTTCCATCTGAATGTCCTGTATTTTGTGGTTGCATTTCATTATTTCTATTTTTTTAAAAAAATTAAACACTTCCTAAACTTGCTTTGGTACTTAACCATTGCCAGTTTGCCCAATTCTGATAATTTTTTAAAATACACTAAAAAGTAGTTTTTCTAGTAGTCAACGTATATGAAAAATTAGATAAATACACAAATATTTGTATTCCCTCCTAGTCCTTTATTCTCTCCCTTTCTATTTCTTTTTTCTTATCGGCTTTCAGAACAGTATTTTTAAAGCAGAAATGTAATTTAGTAGTTAAGATTTATGGTAAATATGAATTTATCTTCATCTTCATTAAAACAATGTATTGTATTGGCTTTTAACATTGTGATTTGTTAATTCCAAAGCCTGGTTTTATTTATGAGATGTTGGTTTTGCTTTTTGCCTCAGTGGTATCTTATGTCCCCTTAAGCAATTTTTAAGTAGTTCAATCAATTTATTTTTGAACTTTTAGGAAAATTTTGTATTTTATTTATTGCATAAAAATAAGTGCTAGTTATTTTTTAAAAATGCATATGAACATGCAGGAAAAGGTAAACATTTCCTTTCCCTGTCTGGTCAATCATATAGCCTTTCCTATTTAGGACTTTAGTTTAGATTTGTTTAATATTTGCATTAGCAATTATTTTGACAATAAATTTTCACCTGTTTCTTATTTCTTACAAATTATGCATATATATTTTTTCTGGAAGTTATACTTTATTCATTAAAAGATAATTGTTTAAAGATATGTTTATTTCACTGTCCTTTTTGAATGTTACTTCGTCTAGCTTTAAGATTTCCAGTTCAAAATGATTTCCAGGTTTTGCTAATATTGCTCTTCTATCTTTTAGCAGCAGACAATGGCAGTGAGAAATTTCATAATGATCATAAACATATTCCTATATTAGTAACCATCACAATAGTGGCTAAAGACATGGGCTCCAGAGTTAGCCTGCTTCTGTTCTGCAATAGAATTCTAGTTCTACAACATTTTTGCTAACGACTTTGGTCAAATTAATCAATTGCTTTATTTGCAGTTTCTTCATCAGTAAAATGAGAATGATATGATAATGCTATAATCATTACACAAGATGAAGTATTTTACTACTTAGCACAATGCCATATATACAATAAACTAAATATTAGGCAGATTTTTTAGTATATTTTGCAGTTATTATTATTCTCTTTAGGCCCTATAAGTTTTTTCTTTATATTTAGTGTCATATAACTTCCCTGTGTTGAATCTAATTGTGGCTTTATTATTATTATTATTTTATTTCACACAAGTGAGTTGTAATAACAAAGAAACTCCCAAAGAAAATAAACAAAACTCATCTTTTTCAGCTCTAGATTTTTCTTTTATTTCATTCTTTCTCCATTATTTTTTCTCTCCTTTTGGGATATCTCTTAGTATTTATGGGTCTACTCGTTACTGGTGGAGGGTCTTGACTATGAGTTTTCCAGGTTCTTGGCGTTTCGAACAAAGAATTGGACAAAATGCACAAAGAAACGAAAGAATGAAGCAACGAAAGCACAGATTTATTGAAATGAAAATACACTCCACAGAGTGGGAATTTGCTCGAGCAAGTGACTCAAGAGCAATGGTTACAGAATTTTCTGGGGTTTAAATACCCTCTAGAGGTTTCCCATTGGTTACCTAGTTATACCCTACTTAAATGAGGACTTGACCCATGACCAAGTCATTGGTAGGTAGGTGACCCATCAGAGGCTGAAGTGAAGGTACAAAGTTACACCCTATGCAGATAAAGACTTGGCCTTTGACTACTCTGATTGTGAGAGGTGACCGATCAGAGGTACTTTCTATTTTTCATGAGCAATACAGTGGAGAGGAGATGGGGATTATGAAGGGAGTAGCCTGTAATCCTTTTGTTACTTGGATGTAGAGAGGTGGGGTTTTCCATTCCATTTAGTTCTAGGAAGTCAGTGCAAATTGTCGTTAGGTTCCCTGCCTCCAGACACTATTCTCCTGCCTCATATTCTCTGTATCTCTTTTGTTCATGTTGTTCTATTTACTTGTTCCATCATATTGAGTTATAGGAAAAATGCTTTAGCTCAGTTTTTCAAATCATTATTTACTTTTCAGTAGCACTTTTTTTTTTTTTTAATACCATTCAACTGGTCAATTAAGACTTTTGTTTTGACATTTATTTGTATTGTCTCTTTCTTTTCTCCTTCCTTCCTTCCCCTCCCCGCTCTCTTTCTTTCCTTTCCTTTTCTTCTTTTCTTTTCTTTCTTTTCTTTTCTTTTCTCTTTTCTTTTCTTTTCTTTTCTTTTCTTTTCTTTTCTTTTCTTTCCTTTTCTTTCTTTCTTTCCCTCCCTCCCTCCCTCCCTCCCTCCCTCCCTCCCTCCTTCCTTCCTTCCTTCCTTCCTTCCTTCCTTCCTTCCTTCCTTCCTTCCTTCCTTCCTTCCTTCTTTCTCTTCCTTTCTTTTTCTTTCTTTTTTCTCTTTTTCTCCCTTCCTTCCTTCTTTCCTTCTTTCCTTCTCTCTTTCTTTCCTTCTTTCTCTTTTGAGACAGAGTCTCGCTCTGTTGCCCAAGCTGGAGTGCAGTGGCAGAATCTCAGTTCGCTGTCTGCCTCCTGGGTTCAAGCAATTCTCCTGCCACGGTCTCCCAAGTTTGGAATTACACTGGAATTACAGGTGCCCACCACCATGCCCAGATTTTTTTTTTTTTTTTTTTTTAACTTTTAGTAGAGACAGGGTTTTACCATATTGGCTAGACTGAGGTCGAATCCTGACCTCAAGTGATTCACCTGCATCGGCCTCCCAAAGTGCTGGGATTACAGTTGTGAGCCACCCTGCCCAGCCGACATTCATTTTTTAAGCGTCTAAGACTTCTATATTTGTTCATAACAAATTCTTATTGCTTTATGGAAATGCAAAATTCTCTTGACTCTCCATATTATTTACTGTGTTTATTTTAAACTTTCTCTAGTTGTATGATCATCTGTTTCTTTTGATGTTAGTACTGTTTGTTGCCAGTCTTATAAGAGTTGCTTTTCCTTCAAAAAGCGGCCCTTTTACCTCTTTATTTTATTTTTAGAATTTATTTTTGCTATGCTTTACCTCTGGGTTTCATTTTTATCTCAGGACAAGTTTGCCTGTTGTCCTCTCCCCACCACAAGAGAATATGTCTGGGAATAGAGTTATAATGGTAAGGCTGTAACTGGCTCCAGATACAGTGCAATTAATCTCCCTGAAGAAATTTTTTGTGCTAACTTCTGTTCCTTGTGTCAGCTGATCCATCTTTTGGAAACCCTGAACAACTGCCACCTCTGAAACCCCTCTTCTGCATGTGTTTTAGGTTCTGATTTCTTCTGGTCACTCACTAGAGTTAATTCCATCTAGTCTCTAGAAACTTTTGGTATATTTTGCTTTGCCAATATCAGTCTTATCTTGGATTTGCTTATTAATCGTAGTATCATTTTTTGGTCATATAATGGGAGCTGAAAGTGGGAAAGTGAACATTGAGCTCAGTCTGCCATCTTGATACATTATTCTTGGTCATATGAGTTTCATTTTACCAGTATCTTTTTAGTAACATTCAAATATGTGCATTTATTTAAAAACTGATACATTCATGTATGCCAAAATTATAAGTGGAAAATTCTCAATACTGCCAAGTTTGCATAATTTAATGGTCATGTTATTAATATGAAACTAACTTTATCTTATTTGCTTCTTTACTGAAACATTTTAAGTGCATTTATTTCTGAGGCTGGCTGTAGAGAGGCTATTGCCTCATAAGATACTGATAATTTTTGGATAAAGCAATTTGTACATATTATTTTAAAATGCCACATTTTCCTTCATATCAAGAAAATAGATGGTATTTCATTTTTTCACAGTTTTTCTTCTTGACATCACTTTGGAGTTGATTCCACTGGATTGAGATCTGTCAGAGCGGAATAAACAAAAGACTTCTTAAAAAGTGTGATTCTCATTCAAGCTATGCTGTACACAGCACATCTAACTGTGGTAATGAGCTGTTAAGGATTCCACTAATGGCAGTTTAGTAGCTGTAGCTAAGGATTTCCCAACCAATAAATATAGTTTCCTTGGGTATTAGGCAGAAATCCTTGCATAGCTTTTTAGCACAAGTGACATTGATTAATGGCCACAGAAAATAAATATTGTTCTCCTGGAGCAAATATAACACCCTATAAAGCCAATAGAATCAAAGGCAGAAAATACAGGAGTCTAATATACTTGGGAAGGATATAGTAATCTAAGGACACACTGGGCAATAAAATTACATAGCTAAACTTTAAGGAATTAAAAAGTTTAGGGGTATTGCCTATTGGTATGAAGTGAATAAATAACTCTTCAGCAACCACTGCCCATATTTAGAAATTTAAATAATAGCCTGAAACGACTGTTGCTTAAGGAAACATGTTAATAACTCTTTAAGTCTAGTAGGGTAGATATACATTTTAAGTTAATATTCAAAATCTGTTAAAAAGAATCCAATATTTAGGGCATATTTAAAACAAAATTTGTATGTTGGAAAACTGTATTTCATATTAGAAAAACAAATGTGCCAACCTCAAGAGTTTGAAGTGTTTGTAATATTTATTTTCCACTGAGATATAAAATATAAAAATGAGAGATGTCAAAATGTTCTCTCTTTCTTAAATGTGAATAGGTTTTCAGTGTTGGATATCATTTATTTTTTTCTTTATGCATTGACCAAATGTAAATTTTCTGCTCTTTGTAATGTCCTGAGTTAATACTGCATGACGTTTGTCTGCATGTAGATTCATGTAACTAAATGTATTATGTATAATATCTAATAAAATATATATTTGATTCTATCTAAGTATAGATTTTGGTAGATATTTTTTCTGACCCTCCTAACAGCATTGTTAGGGTTTTATGAATCGTTCTTAACTTGGTATTTAAGTCAATTTAAATTTTAGCTATAGAAGAATTTTTCATGTCCCTATGCTAAATTTCCTTGTAATATTTACTTTATTTTTCTTATAGGCTCCTAATTCATAGTTTCAATTCTAACTCTGTTATTTGCCACAATATACAGGGTAAATGGTTGCTAAATGAGGGGATATAGAACTTCACCTTCTTCTTTTCCTTAAACCCCCATCTGGCTTTTGTACATTGTTTTCACCATCAAACCATCTTCCTTAACTATCAATAGAAGAAATCTACTGAAGTAGCATTCAATTAATATTGCAAACACGTTTCTAAACTTTAGTAATCTCCATCTGATATAGGAAAAACTGTGTGACTTCTAATTCCTCATTTCTCCAAGTCAATGTTATATATCTGGCCATGGAAATTCAGGGCAAATGTAGTAACTCTTGGGCTATATGATCTGAGGATTAGTCTTAGCATTCAAAAGTTGTCAGAGGTAATATTGATGGGTATCAAAATAATGTATATTTGATACATTCCTGCTTTCTTATTGATGTGAAAAACATGAAACTAAGTGGTAGTGTTAATACCTTTATTAATTTTACAAAGTGAGATTATAAAGTCTTCCTTTTCAGACAGTGTCATAAAGATTAGAAACAGTGACAATCTATTTTAGAAAGAAATTACTGAATCCCTCAAATGTTCTGTTACTTACTATTATAACATAACTAGATAAACCATTATAACATTTAATTTTATATAATCATAATAGCCACTAGTCTAAAATTAAAAGACTTAAAAAAAAAGAGACAGAAATGAATTATTAATTGACCTACTGCTGACCATCAAACTAAACTTGTTAAGGAAATATTCCACAGTAAAATGAATAGGTAAGATGGGTTTAACCCTAAAATATTAGCAAATTGAAAAAAAGGAAATCAATCTTTAACACACACAAAAATTATAGACAGAGGTAAAAGAAATGGAAGCAAAATATCCCATTTGTAGCTACAATTAATTTAGTTTATAAATGAACATGATTAATTACAGAGCAGTAAACACTGAGAACTTTTGTGCATATGCTGATTTTACAAGAATTTATTTCCATTCACTTGATTCTTTTATGTTTAGTTAATTAATTTTCAATAATGTGTTAATGTCATTCTTAGTTCAAGGCATCTGTAGCTAACTGAAATTAAACATAGCTCCAGAGTCTGAACTATGCAGAACGTTTTACGATTTATTCGGGATACCACTGAAAACATGAGAAAAATGAGGGAATTCTGTGTACCTATTTAGTCAAGGGAATTCACACTACTGTGTTTTATGTCATGCCTCAAGAGCATGAATTCTAAAAATGCAAATCTGAGAACTGGCAAAAAGTTGATTTATGCTAATGATTTTAAAACCAATTAATTATAATTATTTATTTTATCACAAAATCAATTACAAATATATTCTGCCCTGTTAATTAAGGCAGTCAGATAAGCAAGAGACATAGAGCTATTTGGAATAACTAATTTGGAAAAACTAATTTTCCTATTTATTAAAGTCTGTTATAGGTCAGAAAAGTATAACTATCAGTAAATATTCCTCAAAAATCTAATTATGCCTTTAATGAGAGACATGTTCTAGTTTGATTAAAATAAAAATATTCTAAGAAATAAGATAATAAAAATATTTTAAAACATGGAATATGATGATAAAACTTTTTTGTTAAATTATTAAACATGAACTTGAATGATACTGGCATTGTTATTTTGTTTCTTATTTAGTAAATAAAAATTGACAAAGGTAATCATAGTAGTGATTTCTAATGTTTTCTAGTGTATATAGTAAAAATATTATGTAATGCATCCCAGTATAATAAGTAATATATTTATATCTCACTTAATCCCTACAATCATCCCCAGTGTATCATAGTTATGACATTTTTTCAAAGAAATTACACAAGTAAACTTCTGATTTGTTTGCAAAGACAGAGCTATGAGGTTTGCCTTTAACATTTGTTGCAGAGATCTCACTTTAAAGAACTATTGTCATTTCATACCTTGAGCAAGAAAACAAAATGCTATCTTACATTTCAAACAAAAAAGGAAATTTACTTACAAAGTATATGCTGATTTCAGGTCAAGGATGATTTCTAATGGAAACCTTATTTGTAATTTTCCAGTGCTTTTCAGCTTCACGTATTGCATTCTACCTAAACTCAGGCATTTGTGTGTGTGTATGTGTGTGTGTGTGTGTGTGTGTGTGTGTGTGTGTATAAATAATCTCATGATTTATAGGCTATATAACTAATTCATAACATTTAGATTTTGGAGTGGAAGTAGAATGATGAATAGATTATTTATCAATTTTACCTTATTCTAAGGAATAAACAAGATAATATAAGTAATGCAGCCGAGCATGGTTGTTTCTGTGACTCCAAAATTGCATGAAGTTACATTTGGTCTTCAGTAAAGGACAGAGGGGAAGAAGGGGAGAGGGAAAAGGAAAGAGGGAATCTATTTAAGCTGTGGCAAGTAATTTAAGTGTGTATATGAGAGACTGAGATTGGGAAAATTATTGATGAATTTGCATTAAATAAACATATAATTATGACTGAAGTTATAAATACTATACAAATGGCACATTATCTTTCAAGGATTATTTGATATTATTATTTATAAACATTTAAGGTATAGAATTTATCATTTATTATAGACACATAGATTTCCCTTAATTTATTGTGTTTACAACATCAACATTTTATTACAGTATTTGGGTAGGTATCTTGCTTCAGTAAATAATTCAGAAGTATTTATTGTTTTACAAGTGAAAGTTACCAGAGGGTTTAGAGAATGTTTAAGAGAGGAAACAAAATAACAGTTGAAGAAGTTTGTATAATCTGGAATGAATCCATGTTCCTGATGCTTCCTATGAATTCTGAAAGGTTTGAAAAGGAAAGAATTATAGACTATTATCGTTTTGATAGATATAGTACAAAGACACTCATCTACATTTGCAGTTAATCCAGCAAACAGGGGATTTATATGCAAGATACTAGATATATTGACCAATGCTCTCTTCATCTTGTTTCCTCAGTTGGTCAGAGGGAAAGTTGCAGACCTTCTGTTTCTATTTCTGCGGTTATCCTTCACTCCACAGTTAAAGGCAGCCCAGAGAGGTATCACAAACCTTGAGTCCTCATCGTGATGTTTTGTCCTTAACCAAGAGTAACTGTCAAGCAACAAAAGCAGTTAAAATCTCTTTTGGTCTTTTCTGGCATCCAAAGTCCATCTTGGTTTTAGCGAAACATTTGTTTCATGTAGTGATTGATTAAAATTGAATGCATATGACCATAAAGGTGGCCCCAGGGAGATATTTCTCTCACTCATTGGCACCTAAATAGGACATACTGATGAGTGAGCCAACCATGTGAAGAATTCTTTGGATATGGATATAAACAACTCATGCAGCAAAGTGGGGGAACAAACCAAAAGCCTGAGTAATCAAGGTTTGCACATAGGACATTATAGTATCTAGGAAGCATTTTTTAAAACTTACAATATAAAACAAATATTTTTAATTTTTTTTTTAATTGGGCAAGTATGCTCATAGCTTGGGGAAAACCTTAATAAGATTTTAACGTGCTTTTAATTTCTAATGGGATTTCCCTGGTTGATTGTGTTATGGTAATATCTCCCCTATAGGCATAACCAGTAAAAATAGGTAACTTCTTCTTATACTCTACCAGCTTTCATTCTTAAAATAGGATGGAAATCCAAATTTTTTGTTAAATTTTGAATATTGCCCAACACAGAAATATGTTCTAGTATCAATAGTTACTAAACACTAGTGAATAATAAAACAAGTACAATGTTTAAACTTGATTACAGGTTTCTGCCGCCTGAAAAAAAATAAAACCAAATTTTTAATTTTGTAAAAAGATATGGAGTCTTGCATGACAAATGACAAAATTCTATCAAAAAAAGAAAAAAACCTGTGGTAAGACTATTTTAAAATTAATTTTATAATATTGGGAAGACATAATGATACCAATTAATATCTACCTAAACCAAAGTTTAAAATGGATGCTTCCTGTAGAACGAACATATCCTTTAGGATTGCAAGGCAAACATCATGTTATACCTGGTGTATACCATATTATAGCCCCAAACAAGAATACCTTAAGGTATCATTTTAGGCCTATTGACTGAAGCTGACCACTGTGGATGTTAAACACTTTTTTAGTTTCCTTCAAAATGGCTAATTTATTCAACAGTATCCATGAGTGCTATCATAGATAGAATGTGCTATCATAGACAGAATATGGGAATACACAATATAAAAAGGATCTCCTATTCCAGCCTCGGCAGCTGGAAAGCCTTGCTGGATGAAGTCACATTGCAACTGAGACCTGAAGGAACTGGGCGTATAAAGAGGGACTTAAGATGGTGTGGAGAAGTCAGGGGCATTAGATGTTGTATTTGAGACACAAGCAATAATGCGCAAGAGTCTAGGAAAAGCACGACACATTGAATAATTATTAGGAATTCAGTATTTCTGCATAATTTGAGAGAGAAAATAGAAGGATAAAAAATCAAGGGCCATGGTTGGGCACAGTGGCTCATATCTGTAATCCCAGCACTTTCGGAGGCTAAGATGGGAGGATCGCTTGAGACCAGGAGTTCATGGCCAGCCTGGTCAGCATAGTGAGACCCCACCTCTTTTTTTTTTTTTTTTTTTTTTTTAAAGGCAAGGTCCTTAAAAGCAATGTTGAGGAACTTGGATTTAAATCCAATTAATGAAAAGCCACTGAGAAACCTGAAGCGAATTTACAAATAAGAACTATTGCAATCATCAGTTAGAGTCCCTCTAACTAAAATATTAAATGTATTTTTCAGATTAGCCGGGACAGTTCTTTAACTCAGGGTTTCTCATAGAGCACAGAAAAATGAACTGAGAAATTAAACAGTGAAACAAAAATTATATTTTATTTACTTAAACATTATTGAGTAAAGCTGTTACAAAATATTTTTTTCTGATCCGACATTAAGTGCCTAGAAAATAAATTAGTGAATCCTTTTGGCAGATGTGTCTAAGAGATGTGACTCTGGGCATTCTCGCCACTCAGGGTTTTTTGTTCTGTGTTCCATGTTGCATGCTGCTCTCTGTTGGAATGATGGCCGTGGTTCATGAGAGATTTTAATAACACCCACATCAGAGAATTCCCAGAACGTCAGGCATTAATAGCTTGAAGTTCACTTGATCCTAGGCTCTACAATTTTAGACATCCAGGTTCTTGTGCACAACTGCATGAAGCATTAGGGAGTGTGTTTTTGCAAAATAATTTCCATCTATTCCCTGAGAATGTCTTCTCTGTTTTGTGCTGTTTTTGCTGTTGCTCTCTCAGGTTAAATTATTTTTCCTTCAATGTGATATCTAAGGCTCTTTCTTTGGTCCGTGTTTTGAGTTAAAGCGGATTTATAGGTGCAACTCATGTCTAGAAGATATGCATGTCTAAACTGATGAATTCTATATAGTTGTTCAGAAATATTGCCTGGAAAAAAACTTGTTTGGATAAAAATGTAAATGTATGCTTTACACTGTGAAGCAAAAAAAAAAAAAAAAAAAAAAAAAAAAAAAAAAAAAAAAAAAAAAAAAAAAAAAAAAACTCCAAATAGATTGATAAGGTAAATATAAAAAATCAAACTCTATTCATACTGGAAAAAATCTAGATAAATACTTAAGTATTTTTAGATGATAAAACATTTCTAAAAATGGAAATAATGTAAGTTATAACAATTAAATTGAGGCCAGGCATGGTGGTTCATGCCTGTGATCCTAATGCTTTGGGAGGCCAGTGAGGGAGGAGAGCTTGAGGCCAGGAGTTTGAGACCAGACTTGACAACATAGCAAAACTCTGTCTCTACAATTTTTTTTTTTTAAATTAGCTAAGTGTGGTGGCACATGTCTGTCATCCTAGGTACTCAGGAGAATGAGGTGGGAGGACTGCTTGAACCCAGGAGTTTGAGACTGCCGTGAACCATGATCATGCCACTACATTGCAGCCTGAGTGACAGATTGAGACCCTGTTTGTAATAGATAGATAGATAGATAGATAGATAGATAGATAGATAGATGGATGATAGGTAGATGGAGAGACATATAGATAGATTTGACTATATAAAAATTAAAACAGTGAGTGTCCAAACATAAACATTAAAATAATGTACATATGTATGCCCCTTTTGATGACATTCTTACTTACTAATACATAAAATAATATATGGGAAAAGACACTCTAATAATTATAAAAACATATAAATTATGTTTATAATTAATAAACATATAACTGTAAACATATAATTATAAAAAAGAAAGTTTAATCTTTATCCTGTAGCACACTGAATCTAATTCTTTTTTTCTAAGAAACACTGATATGCAAGTACTTTTGTTTCTCACTGGACTCTGCTGGGTTTTTTTTTTTTTTTAAGCTTCTTTTTTTAAAAAGCAGAAATGATCTTAAACATTTTAATCAAATCTGACTGTGCCCAGTATAATTCTGCCTGCAATGGATAGATAATTGGGGGCAAAAACATTATACAAATATTTAAAATTATAGTATGCTTGGAGTTCTTTACTATCCCTGTTTTCTTTTTATTTAATACATTAGAAAAATATATCTTATCTAGGATGAAAACAGAATAGTAGTTTGGGGAAGTCTTCTGAAGAAATCTGGGTGATAATGTTGTCATCCTTCTTCCTGTCTTTTCTTCTTTATAAATCAGATTATTGGATTGCCTCAGTTAGCTAGGCAGTAACAAAATAGCACACCCTGGGTGGCTTAAACAGCAGGAGTTTATTTTCTCCAAGTTCTAGAGGCTGACTGTCCAAGAGCAAGGTCCCCACAGAGCAGGTGTCTCCTGAGGTGTCTCTCCTTGGTTGGCAGATGGCTGCCCTCCCGTTGTGTCTTCACATGGCTTTTCCGCTGTAAACATGAATCTCAAGTGTTTCTTCCTCTTCTTGTAAATACATCAATCCCCTTGGGTTAGGGTCTCACCTGAGGATTTCATTTAATCGTAATTACCTCCTTAAAGATCCTATCTCCATATACAGTTACATTCTAAGGTACCAGAATCTTCAATATAAGGTACTGGTTCCAATACAAGATTCTGAGGGAAAACAACTCAGTGCGTAACATGGATGATATGGGTTTCTCTCAAAACTGTTGGCTCACCAGCATGCAAAGGTGTTGTGGGCGATCAGATTTACTCACTGACACATGACTGAGCAGAGGACAGGTAGTTTATTGGGCTACTACTGATCTTTTCCTTTTGAACTCCCACCCACTGGGTTTCAGGTAATATATAAGGCTAAAAATTATTTTGCCTTTTTTTGTTGTTGTTAATTAAATTGGAATAAAGCCAAACACCTACATCAGGTAAGATTTTGTCTTTGGAGCCCATATCTTCATGTTTCTCCTCCTCTACAACACACTGGTGTATGGGGCATGGGGTGAGGGAAATTCAAATGATTTCATGGCACCAGAGTAAAGAGGTACATGCAGTGTCCACAATTTTCTTTTTGTCTCACCTGAAGAGTGGAGAGTCTGGGTCCATAGGAAAGCTTGGGCAGATTCTACTCTTGAGCTAAGGCTATTTAGAAGATATTTGTCATCGATTTCTGCCCCTGACAAACTCATGTTTTCTCTCTCTCTCTCTCTGTCTTTCTCTCTCTCTGTCTGTCTCTCTCTCTCTCTCTCTCACTGTCTCTCATCTCCCTCTCTTCTTTCCTCCCTTCCCTCTCTGATACAGTTTGGCTGTGTCCCTATTCAAATCTCAACTTGAATTGTGTCTCCCAGAATTCCCACATGTTGTGGGAGGGACCCACATTTGAATCATGGGGACCGGTCTTTCCCATACGATTCTTGTGATAGTGAATAAGTCTCATGAGATCTGATGGGTTTATCAGGGGTTTCTGCTTTTGCTTCCTCCTCATTTTCTCTTGCTGCTGCCATGTAAGAAGTGCCTTTCACCTCCTACCATGATTCCGGAGCCTCGTAAGCCACATGGAACTGTAAGTCCAATTAAACCTCTTTTTCTTCCCAGTCTCCCGTATGTTTTTATGAAAAGACATTAGTCGGTTTATAAACTGACTAATACAGTAAATTGGTACCAGTAGAGTAGGATGTTGCTGCAAAGATACCTGAAAATATGGAAGTGACTTTGGAACTGGGTAACAGGCAGAGGTTGGAACAGTTTGGAGAGTTCAGAAGATGACAGGAAAATGTGGGAAATTCTAGCTATACTTCTCTTATCCTTTTAATTTGCTAAGACTCTGCTTCACATTGTCCTGTCCCCTCCCTCCCTTAACTTCAGCAAATAATCTGCTGTGCCTCAACCCAACCTGTGAACTTAAGTTTTACTACGTCATCCCATTGTACTTCTACTGAAAACAGACACCAACTCAGCCAAAGGCTTAGGGGAGAAATCCAGATACCAGGCACGTGTACTAATGCTTCTCTTCAATGTCTCTGATTTTTCCTTTTTCCAACTTCCTTCCCATTCATTTATCTTATTCTCATTCCTATTCAGACAATGGGATAAGTCTTAATGAGCAACTAAATGATCTTTTCTATCCTAGGTTGGCCAAGTGTAATTAAATGTTTTTACAATAGTCTTTCTCCCCTGGATTTACCTTCTAAGTCTATTATCTTGGGAAAAATATCAAGTATATTTCTCCTTTCCTGGGACAATAAAACTCTTTATTCTGGAAAAATACCATTTATAGAGAATATTGAAATGCATTGTTGTAATATTTATATGAAAGCTACTCCTGTTACTTTGCATTCTTACCTTTAAGAATATTGCTAGATGATAATATCTCTTTTTTTGTTGCTTCATTTTGTTTTATAGGTCCCTCATCACATTTAAGTTTTTAAACGTAAAAGCTTTAGTCATTGGTCAAATACAGTACAAATACAGGTGATTTGTTGTTTGTAATTTTATTTGCTTAATTTGTATCCATAGCATTAATCATCATCCATCTGCAATATTGTATATTTTAATTGTTTATTTGTTTTTTATGTGTAATATTTTGTTCACTCTTGTATCTGCAGTTCTGGAACATTGTCTGGAATAGACACAACAGAGGCATTCAATAGATATTGGCTAAATATATTAATATGAAATCTACAACAAAAGCCCTACTATGTAAGCTATAGACATCACTAGAATTGAATTTTAATGGCCTGTTTTTGAATGACTATTGGATATTGACCATAGTATATTTTATATATACTAATTTTAAAAGACTATTTTAAAATTATATATGCTAAAATTTGTATGTTAGATGAATTTTGTCATGTGAAGAGTTGTATAATTATGAAAATAGTATTTTCTATTTAAAATATTTTTAGTATAATGTTATGAAAATGTTCCAGTCACATAAATCTAAACTTGCTAGCATCTAACCTGGCACTCCTATTGAGTCACTATCTCATTGTTATTAATTACTTCTTACGTTCTATCTTCTAAATTTTGCAACATCCAACATCCTCAAGAGAGGTTGGTTGAGGATACCATTTGCATATTCCAGGATGAACTTTTCACTTGAGCATCCAAGAAGCAAATCAAGAGGCTTGTTCTAAATTTATTTGTTAGCTTTAAAAAAACATGGGTGTAACCAGCTATTTTAAATTTAACAACTTGCTAGAAGTTAAATTGTTCTAAATTGGGAACTGCCTGAATGGTCCTTTTTTATTTATTTATTTTTGTTTTTATTTTGGTTATTTCCTTCACAAAGTAGTACAATGATATAGACATAGTAAGCACTCGGAATATTCTTGTTGGATTTTGTGACAAATGTACAGTTATTTCAAATAATCTGAATGTTAAGATAACCTTCAAGGAACATTTATAGTGCTTTATGAAAAAATAAGTGGGATGCCTACAATATACACAAGTACATTGAAGTGGCAGAAACTCCTACAGCCCTAACTATCTTAATCCCCCAGACATTTTTATGGCTTTTTATTATAATGCAATACAAATTTCTATCGTGTTTTATAATTCCCCACCTACACAAAAATCCACTTTCACATTTCCTCAGTAGACATCTATTCAAGTGCCTAGAAATTGTTTAATTCATGATAGGAAATGACCTGATAAATCATCTCTCTTTTATTTTTTAAAGAATTCAGGAAGGGGTTAATGAGCATTTTTATCAATATTCACATTTCCTCAGTAGACATCTATTCAAATGCCTAGAAATTGTTTAATTCATGATAGGAAATGATCTGATAAATCATCTCTTTTATTTTTTAAAGAATTCAGGAAAGGGTTAATGAGCATTTATATCAATATTCTTTCTATTTTTTTCATAGCTAACTTAGTTATACTTATTTACAGGGATTATTTTTGCTTGTGGATATTACTGTTACTGATGTTAGTAATTTGTATTATAAATTCGGTAGTGAATGCAAGCTAAGGGATGAATAATTCCATTTTGCTCTAATTTTGTATACCAAATTCATATTAATAGACTGAATGAGAGCTGTGTTCCTGAGGAAGGCATTCAAGTAAGACATGGGTGGAGTTAGGAAAGTGAATGCAGTGTTTTTCTTATATAGTGCTATTAACAACATTCACTGAAGACTCATTTTTTATTCATAAAAAGTCATATTTATTCATTGAATGGAATATAATTAGATTGCACCCCTTCCAGGATCATCAGTATGCTTCATATCATAGCAAATCACCTACTGGGCGATCCTAATTTTTGGTCCCTACTAATAGTGCATACTTAAAATAAGATGGAGGTCTTGGTAAAGGAGTTTCAATGCATAGCATAATTGAAAAAGGGGACAAGAAAAGGGATTTTTACACTTACTATTTTAAATTGATTAAACAGAGGAAATATTATATGAATAAAACTTATTTTTAAGAATATTATAGAGAAACAATTATAATTATTGAAGCATAGGATTAATTTTAAAAAATAACAACATTGGGCAACAGTTGTGTAAAATCTTGATAGTTGTAAAATTCAAATGATCAATGTATTGGATTTTAGGAAAACTTTTCCATTGCAGCACGTAAAAAAAGTCAAGAAAGAGAAAAAAACAAATGCTTTGCTAGGGAATATTTTATATAATGCTTGGCCAGATTGAGGACTTGGCTGTTTCTTTCTTGCAAGAAGGCACAGTAAAGACGTATAGAGACTTCAGCAATGTGAACATCTTTTTGGAAACTCATTCTAATCAAAGTAGGTCATCTGGTAAATATTTGTCTTACCTTCCTCTAATTGTCGTCACTCAAAAAACAGAGAAAGAATCTAGAGGACTTTTGTTACGGACATAGTTCTATTCCAAAAAGAAGACATAAATGGGACTATAGAACAAAAAAGAACCTTGGAAAAATGACAGTACCATCTTAGAGTTTCTATTAATGAAAGAAGAGAATGCTGTTAAAATTCATTTGTGGGTTTTCATTTTAGAAAAAAAAAAAAAAAACAGATTGCAAATAAGCCAGAACAATTTTATGCATGATTGTAGGAGCACATAGGCAAAAGAGACTTCTATCTCTTAAAAAGGATTATCAGGAAAACTTAAGCTCCAATGACCTTAGGCTTGGAAAACATGCAAAGATTGATAAAATCAACTTTAGTAGTTATATTTAAAGAGAAGAGGAGGAAGAGGGAAAGGGAAAGTAGAATAAGAAGCAAATGAAAGAGAGAAGAGCATAATCTTTTGCTTGGGTAGATGATGTAACATTAACTAGGCTCACTGGAATAAATTAAAATATTTGACACCTGTCTTATTCCCACCTTCAATTGTAAAGAATAATTTAGAAACTTGAATCAGTAGCTCAGAGAGAGCCTAGATGTGGGCATAGGTAAAGCATATCTAGCCTCTAATATTTGGCATCAAAATAATTAACTGTCACAAATGGAAAGAAATTGTGTGTATATTATCAGTAAGTATTCTTTACTAAACACTTACTATATAACAGACACTGTACTGCTGCTAAATGTTCTTGTTTTACCCTTTACAGCACTTTGAGGTAGCTAGGGTTTATATTCCTGCTTTTATGGATGAGGAGATGAGGCTTGGAGAGAATCCAACTTGCCCAAGATTATAAAACTAGTAAGTGGTGTGAACTAGAACTTAAGTACTCTTTGTTATTTGAAACTCACTGTTAAAACACTGTGCCTTTAATAACAATATGTCTGAAAATTAAAAATTTACTATAAGCACATAGCTAGCTGATATTAATAGTGTAAACATATGCTCTCTAAAACCTTTTTCTGCTCTAATAAATTATTTCCTTAATCAAGCCTGATAATAAAAATGTCCTAATTAAAATTTGCAAAGAACATTAAAAATAATTAAATTGTTATTTTCCCTAACAAGTACATTTTAAAAGTTATAAATGCCAGAACTTTGTCATGTCACTTGAGAAAGATGAAGTCACAGAAAGGTGTAGCTCTTAGAAATTTTGAACTTCAGTGGTGAGTTCTAAACTGTATGAATTACTTTAAGTAAAACTTCCTTTAAATGGACAAGTTATTAAAAATTTCCTCTTACAATTTTTTTCTTTCATTTCAAAGGTTAGTTTTGGTTGAATACCTTATAAATTATTTGAGGCATTAGAATGTTTAAGTGATTGGCAATATACTTTGTAATTATACATTGTGAGTATTGGAAATAAATGAGAAGCAATTGCAGTTTTTTTGTCTGTTCCAGTTTCATTTTCTGTAGCCTTAGAAAACAAAAATGTGTACGTAAAATTAGGTGAGAAAAATATAAAAAATTAGGAAGCCAACCTTCACCACAATTGATTTGGATTGCAATAGATTCCTCTTCTTTTCTTCCTTTTCTTACACCCTCCTCCCTGCCTTCATTAAATTTCTCTCTCCTATGTTCCCTTCCTTTTTTCCTTTAAGATTTGTTTAACCTGAAAATTTAGTTAATCTGAATCCAGTTATAATTTCCATTGTTTTAGAAAGACCTCAATTTATTTACTGAAACATTTAGCAACATAATTCCTTGATAAATAAAATAATCATGGGTGATAGATTTTTTTTTCTTTTTTTTTTTTTGAGATGGAGTCTCCCTCTGTTACCCAGACTGGAGTACAGTGGTGAGATCTCGGCTCACTGCAACCTCTACCTCTTGGGTTCAAGCAATTTTCCTGCCTCAGCCTCTCAAGAAGCTGGGACTACAGGTGCCTGCTACCATGCCCAGCTAATTTTTGTGCTTTTAGCAGAGACAAGGCTTCGCTATGTTGGCTAGGTCAGTCTCCAACTTCTGACCTCAAGTGATCCAGCCACCTTGGCCTCCCAAAGTGTTGGGATTACAGGTGTGAGCCACCACACCCGCTGTGTAATAGATTTCTTTACATTTATGGCCGGAACTAGTATCTTACATTAGTATTTACATTTTGTGTTTTCATACTTTTTATATTATTAGTATATTCTTGGAATCTTTTCTTTTTTAAAAACATCTGTTTGAATATGTAGTATCATTTGCTCTTAATTCACCAGTCTTTATAAATATTAAATAAGGTTTACTTCACCCAGAGTCAGTTATTTTAAATATTTGGATGTAATTAGTAAACATTTTCAGCAATGAAACAGTCCCAAATCATATAACCTTCACCATATGCCATGCACTATTCTAGATGCTTGCAATTGTTACCTAATTGAATCCTAACAACAATCTGTGTAGTCAATGTACCTGTTATGCCACAGAGAAAATTGCAGTAAAGAGTTCCAAGCCTAGGAAATCTGGCCCTAGAGTCCATGTTCTTGAACCAATAGGCTATGCTAACTCTCAAGTGTGAAATTAAAATTATTTAACTTGAATGTGAAAGGAAATCAATTTTGATGTAAGGCTTCCTCTCACATGTGCTTTTAGTTCAATATAATCTCAGTTGCAGTGAGTCTAATAAATCATAAACTTAGTAAAAACTGCCTCGTGGACAACAGATTCTAATACGAGTTCTAACAATAAGTAGCTATATGATCTTGGGTAAATAATTTATCCTCTCAAGATCTCCTTTTCCTCTTCTACACACACAAAAATGATTGGATAGTGTATTCATTTCCTAGAGCTGTCTTCACAAAGTACTACTAACTGAGTGGTTTTAAACCATAGAAATTTCTTTTCTCTCAGTTCTGAAGACTGGAAGTCCAAAATCAAGGAGTCATGTAGGATCGGTTCCTTGTTGATACTCTGAGAATGAATCTGTTCCAGGTCTTTCTCCTGGCTTCTGTGATTGCTGGCAATCCTGGGATTTTCTTGACTTGTAGACCCATCACTCAGCCTCTGCCTCCATCTTCACATGGCCCTGTGTGTTTGTCTCTGCAAATGTGTTTTCTTAGGAAAACCTAAATCACTGGATGGAGGCCCACCCTAATTCATTGCTACCTGATCTTAACAAATTAGATCTGCTATTTCCAAATAAGGTCACAGTCTGAGGTCCTGGGTGGATATTAAATTTTGGGGACAGTATTCAAACCAGTACAGACAAGATTATTTTAAAGATCCCTTCGATACAACATTTTAAAATATGATGACTTTAGAACTTTAGTAGTATTTTCATTTTTTTTTTTTTTTTTTTTTTTTTTGAGACGGAGTCTCACTCTGTCGCCCAGGCTGGAGTGCAGTGGCACGATCTCAGCAACTGCAAGCTCTGCTTCCCAGATTCACAGCATTCTGCTGCCTCAGCCTCCCAAGTAGCAGGGACTACACGTGCCCGCCACCACACCTGGCTAATTTTTTGTATTTTTAGTAGAGACGGGATTTCACCGTGGTCTCAATCTCCTGACCTCATGATCCACCCACCTTGGCCTCCCAAAGTGCTGGGATTACAGGCGTGAGCCACCATTCTTAAGCAAGATTTTTAGTATGACTGCACATAAGATTTGGAATTATTTGAGTATTTTTAAAGAAATTTTTGTTTACATTGGATATTTGTTGAAAAATATCCAAAATAATAAATTATTGTATAATAATTTAATTTAAATTATATTTTCCCCTTTCATCCTTCTAATAAGAGACACTAGTTTTATGGAACTGGTGCAATGACTTTGCTGACTTGGCATTTAGATATTTTTAGTACTTAATAATTTCTTCCACTCACATATGTAATGAGTTCTGTATTTGTCACCTATGAACCCTTTTACTGATGGTCAATTTGGTCAATGAGGCTTTGAAGCTGTTCTGCTGGAGTTGTTCTAGAAAGCAATCTTAGGCATATTCCCATGTTTATGCTTGAATTCACTGTACTTACCAGAAGTATTACAAATACTGAAAAATCTAATGATTTGATAGTAAATTAAAAGTAAAAAAAAAAGACTTCTTTTCTAATAGATTTTTTTTCATTCCTTCCCTTCCTCTCTCACTCCCTTCCTTCTTTCTTTACTTCCCTCTTCAGTCTATCACATTCAGAAAACTATCAATATCATTGCCAGTGTGCAAATCTGGATTATTTTTACAATTAAATATACTGGATTAACATCTTAAATAAGTTTCTGACAGTGATAAGAGTCTTGTTGCCAAAGCTGAAATGTTTGTCAGTGAGTATATTAGCATGCTTGGATTATGCATACAATTTTTCTTAGCTTTTCAAAATATAATTATGTTACATTTACCTTGAAAACAATAACACTTTAAGTATTATATGCTAGGCCAGGCGCCGTGGGCCGAGGTGGGTGGATCACCTGAGGTCAGGAGTTTGAGACCAGCCTGGGCAACATGGTGAATCCCTATATCTACTAAAAAAGGTTAAAAAAAAATTGCTGGGCATGGAGGTAGGCACCTGTAATTCCAGCTACTTGGGAGGCTGAGACAGGAGAATTGCTTGAATCTGGGAGGTGGAGGTTGCAGTGAGCCAAGATTGTGCCATTGCACTCCGGCCTGGGTGACAAGAGCAAAACTCCATCTAAAAAAAAAAAAAAAAAAAGAAAAAATGTTATATGCTAAACTTTTGAACATGGTTTAAAATTGTTTTATTCTAATAAAATAGAAATAGCTATACATTATTCTTCATTTTTTTTTTTTTGGTTAGCATTTATTAGATACCTTCTGTATTCCATCAGAATGCTAGGCATTGAGGACACAGTGTTGAGTTCAAGTCTGAATTTCTGCCTTCAGCAATTCATAATCTAATTAAAGACACGAGCACATGCACACATGACAGCCTAAGGTACAGGGTTTATGATAGTGTTACTTTGAAGGAATTTCAAAACTTTTACTGTACCTTTGAAAATGGCTTATTATAACACTGTAAATTATGCAAATTTCAGAGCATAATATGCTCTTATAAAGATACTTTTTTTCATTTTTAGTTATTTTAATTATTTCATTGCTATGGTCCCAGTGTCCCCTAAAGATTCATACATTAGAATCTAATTCCTGGTATGATAATATTAAAAAGTGGGGCCTTTGGGAAGTGATTAAGCCATGAGGGCTCTACTCTTTGAATGGCATAAGTGCTCCTATAAAAGACATATGAAAGGGCTCTCATTACTCTTCCACCATATAAGGACACAGCAAGGAGGCACCATTGGCACCATCTTAGATGAAGAAAGCAGGCCTTCAAGGAGTCAGTGAATCTGCTGGCACCTTGATCTTGGATTTGGATTTTCTTGCCTCTTGGATTTTATCTTAGATTTTCTAGCCTCCAAAACTATGAGCAGTGCATTTTTCTTGTTTATAGATTATCCATTCTAAGATAATCATTATAGCAACCCAAATGAACCATGACATTTACTATAATAATGTGTATTATAGATAAAAAATCATTATTCTGTCATAATAGGAAATAGGATTTTAAACATTTTTTATAAATTATCATTAAAATAAGGAATGCTATTGATAACTTCCACAATATTCAGTTTTGTAGCAGATCTATGTTCTTAATTCTTTGAAATACTTCAAAGGAAATGAAGCTGTTAGTTGACTATAAATGACTACCATCTCTAAATGCTTGGGTTTACAAGTTTAATTTAACTCTAATTCTAACACTTTAAACCAAATGTCAGTGTTTTCTTTTCTTTCTAAATATGACATGCTGTGGAATCAGTCACTTTACAGATTGATAGGTAGTACAAAAGATTCTCTTTTGATTTATCTTCAGGATATACTTTTATTCTCAGTTGTGTGTGCTGGATAAATCATGGGAGTACTTTACAAATGCATGACAAAATGAGCTAGCATTAAATAAATGTCCCTGGGATACTGATTGAATAAACTCGATAGCTATACAAAGATCTTATTGAAAATACAGTTTCACTTCTCACCAAATCTGCTTGCCTTTCAGTAATCTGAACTACAATTTATCATTCTGGAAATGTGAGAGTCAACCAGCCTTCATTCTTCCCTCTCCTTTATCTCCCAACAATACCAGGGTTTCCTTTCCTTCTCTAACATCTCTTAAATCACTCCATTTCTTTCTAACCCTACTGCCTCTGCCTCCATCCTTGCCACTGCCATCTCATTTGGCTTTCAAATACAGCTTTCTAACTTGTCTTCTCACATAAATTCTTTCTACCTTCCAAACTATCCTCTACCTTTACAACCAACCATTTCATTCCTTGTTCAACACCCTTCAGTTACTTCCCCTTGCTCCTGAGATAAAATTCAGATTCCATGATATGGTATAAAGGAGAATTGGCAAAATGGTAAAAGTCATGACTCATGTCAATATATAAAATTTAAAAAAAGTCAAAAATATTTTGTAATGTAAGATACTACAACCATTTTAAGGGCTAGACATACATAGACAATAAGGATGCTGAAATGAAATTTTAATGGATAAAAAGCTGTATTGTACTGGGGAGTTATACATGATATAAATGATGAATTGATGGGTGCTGACGAGTTGATGGGTGCAGCACACCAACATGGCATAAGTATACATATGTAACAAACCTGCACGTTATGCACATGTACCCTAGAACTTAAAGTATAATAATAAAAAAAAAAAGGCATAAGTAATTGAAAAAAAAAAGCTGTATTGTAAAGAACAAAAATGTAACATTTATTATCATATTTTTATATGACTAATATTATTACTGAAAACAATTCATTTTAATTTTTATAAATACGAATCATTTGCACCTCCATTAGCTCACTATGGGTTAACTTGGACCTCTACGAAGTGTCAAAATTGTCTGGCCAAGGATAAAGGGTCAGAGCCCTATAGAATCAGATAACCTGAAGGCTCCTCTAGGAACAACACATTGCATTCTATTGAAAGGACTCCCCGTATTCCTTTTGTCCAAAGCCTTTCACAATTTTTACTGACAGTGGCTTGCAAGGCTTTGCGCTCTGGCCCCAGCTCTACATCCTCCTCATCTGATAATAATCCTCTTTGTCTGTACTCCATCCATTCTGGAGTTTGACTCCCAAACATTTATTTCTCTCCTTGTTCTCAGAGCTTTAACACTTGTTATCCCCTTTTGTGGAACATTTCTTCCTGTACTTTTTTTTTTCTTTTTTTCTACAGGTCTCTGTTTAAAAGACCACTTCCTCAAGGCAGCCTCTATGAAACATGACTCACTTAGAACTTCCTTTGGTATATTCCAGGACATTGTCTTAGTAACACTAATTGTTACTAAATTGTAATTGCTTGATTACTACTTATACTGTCCTTTAGTCTGAAAATTATAGGGGGACAGGGACTGTCTTTTTTATCATGAATCTCTATGGAGCTATTATTGAAGGAGCTCAATATGTATTTATAAATGTATTAAAATCTTCCTCAAAGGTTTATATTTATTTATTGTTTTTATCAACATTGCTGCATTTTAAAATATAATAATGATAAGTAATAGTGTTTTTAAAAATTATATAAATAGTAAGCATATATTGAAGTTTATCTTATACACTAATTTATTCCAAAGTATGGCATAAAAGTTACTAGCCAGCTGAATTTATAAAATTTGGTGCATTTCTCACTGAGCAGATAAAAGAGCTACTATCATATTTTTATCCATTCAGTGAGAGGTACCAAACAGTTACTGTGTTACAAAGTAGGAATTCAAGCATCAAAATCAGAGAGAGCTCATGTGCACATACTCATGTGGATTTCAGAGGCAAATGCAAATATTTATGAGTTCCGTAGTAGGCTTCAGAAACAGGCACAGTGGTAGCAAAAGATAAAATGATTAGTTCTGCTTTGGTATGTACAAAAGTGTCCATAGGGAAAAATTGCTAGAAGTGATGTGAGGGTTTCAAAAGGATGTAAGGGAGGCCATTTCATCCTGATGAATGGGCAGGAACAAATCACAGAGGCACGATGCATTTCAGGAAAATAAAACAGTTCAGTGTCGTTGCAGCATAGCATACATTTAAGGTAGAGGCCACAGACAGATTCAAAATGGCCTTGAATGCCATACAAAAGAATTTACACCAAAACCCACAGGAAAATCCAGCCACTTAAGAGTTTTCAGTAGGTTTGGGTTTTTAGAATGTATTAGAATGTAACACAGCAGTTCCCAAAGTGCTCTTCACTAGAAGGTCATTGGTTAGAATTTTGCTCTTTATGTGTCTTTTAATCAAAGATAATAGAAAATAAAGTAAGCTTTCCTCATGCGTCTTATTTAGTCTGTGTGCAGGTCCAATGTACCATACAAAACTTCCCTAAGAAATGGTGTTCTTAGGGAAGAGTGGGAACTCCATTGTACAGAGGATAGGCAACAGTGTCCTCTCTCACTTATGGGTTTGCTTTCAGCATGTGGCTGAGTATCACAGGTTGCATTCCTGGTTAAGTGGTTTTTGTAGATAATATTGTTAATCCTAACTAAATGAACCCTTCACAAAATAGGAAGTTTAAGAACATTCTTTAAGAAAGCCTTGGATTGAAGAGAAATTATAATACAAATTACAAATGAGGGGGGAGCAGTATCGAGATGACACGGCTACTCCCTGCTGTTCTTTTGCTGTACTCCAAGGTTAAAAAGCAGTGATGATCTATTCAAATCTGACAAGAAAGTGGTGAAAACTGAAATGATTAAGAAGACTATATGAAATACGGATTTCCATATACTATATTTAATTATGAACTTTGACCTAACTGTATAATGTGTCCTGACACATGAGCTAGTAATAGCATGTGACCTTCAAAATTTTCATTACTCTTTCAAACAAAGCATCTATAAAATAAAGGCATATGTATTTTTTTTCTGGGAATGTTTAAAGTTATACAATACTGATCTAACGAGGTGTCTTGCTATATCTGGTGAAATGGAGCATCCATAAAACGTACAAATAACAGGTACACATATCAGGGAGGCATGCTCAAAAATCTTTTCACTAAATACTAAGGGATGACTGTACTTACATTATTTGCAACAAACAGCCTTTAGAACAGAAATTATCTCCCAGGGACCTGTAAAAGTAAATACATGCGGTCATGCAAATCACGTTGATTAAATATCATAGTTTGACAAGAAAAGATTCATTCAGAGTATGAATCTCATGAAAATTTTTTTAACCATTTATGTTATCATCTCTTCAGTCTACTCAACTGCTTATGTTGATGCACTGAAAGTCAGGGCTTTCAAGAATCTCTCAAAAGTTCTTGATGATTTTCTAGAATGTTAATTCTTAGTCTGACACATTTATTTTGCACAAGCTTATTTCTTGATACTCCACTTTGTACTAATTCCATTGATCAGCATACAAGTTAGTATTATATCTTTTTTTTCAAGACTAAACCTCAATTCTATTTTTATTCAAGAGACAGAATACTCTTGCCAAATAATAGGCCTATAAAAATTTACTTATGTTTTATTTATTTATTTATTTTTTAATTTTATTTATTTATTTTTTTTGAGACGGAGTCTCGCTCTGTCGCCCAGGCTGGAGTGCAGTGGCCGGATCTCAGCTCACTGCAAGGTCCGCCTCCCAGGTTTACGCCATTCTCCTGCCTCAGCCTCCCGAGTAGCTGGGACTACAGGCGCCAGCCACCTCGCCCGGCTACTTTTTTGTATTTTTTAGTAGAGACGGGGTTTCACCGTATTAGCCAGGATGGTCTCGATCTCCTGACCTCGTGATCCGCCCGTCTCGGCCTCCCAAAGTGCTGGGATTACAGGCTTGAGCCACCGCGCCCGGCCAAAATTTACTTATGTTTTAATATAATCTCATTATATCTTAGTTTCTTCAAAATAAAGTTACTATTAAATGTCACATTGAGGAATCTCACTCTCAGCATGTTGGTAATTCTTCTATATCATGATTTTTGTGGTCTCACCTGATTGGGAATACCATTGAAGACATGTATTAAAGAAAATTGCAAAACAGAATTGATTTGACATCTGTAATTTGAAAAGAAAATGGAGGTTCAGTAACTATGTGGTGAGTTCATAATGGACAAAGATGTATAAATCATCTAATAATCCAATTAATAAACACTATTGAGTTAGGGATTGATCTAGATAGTAAGAATCAGCGGTAAACAGATAAGCAAGGTCTCTTCTTTTATGGAGCATGTGTTCATGGAAGGATAAACATCAATTTAAAAGGTGAACAAATAATTAAACATTTCATTGAACATAATAAAACAGTGTAATGTGTATTATGGCAGGGAAGCCTGAATACTTTTCAAACAACTAACTTGTACTTCCACTCTCTTGGCTATCAACGCCTGATTAAAGTGGCCTAGCAGAAAGAAAAACGTAAAAGAAGAAATACCTATTAAAAATAAATACTCTTCTTTAAAATTAAGTTTGAGGTTTACCAGAGGCATAATTCTGTCAAAAGTAGAAGTAAAGACTGGACTAGCACAGGAAAGAGAGTTGAAGTATCATGCTTTTTAGTTGTTACTAAAGCTGTTAACTTTATGTTATACCTCAAGAGATAATGTGGTTAAAAAAAAAATGAAAATACATAAACTTGATATACGAATTGCTATAGGCAAATTGCTCATTTCAGCCTGAGCATATGTGACAATTTCTTGCCAATTTTTAAAGATAACCATTTTAGATAGCCACTTCAGTTTTCTAAAAACTGTCTTGAATGTGTAACTAGTAATTCCCAAATTTCCTCTATGTATAAACATAACTCCTGTTATTCCTAGGTGATAGTCATATACTATGGAGAGATGTTGTTTTTTTGTTTGTTTGTTTGTTTTGATCTGTTGTGTTTCCGTGGTAGTGTTAAAGAAGAGAGGGTTGGTGATATGAACATTTACATTGCTACTGTCATGAAAAACCTTGAAATTCTGAAACACTCATTTTTCTAAGGATTAGAAATCCATTCTTGTCTTAATGTTTTGTTTCACTTTTTCCATGTATCTATTGACTTTTAAGAGAAGTGTTAGATGCTTTTCTGATACTAGAAGTTAAATTACAGGAAAAAAAACACTATTTAAAGATCAGATTGATATCTAAAATGTTGTCATATTTAACTGCTTTAGACTGGGCTGGTACAAGATGCTGGATGACTCTTTGGTGTAGTTAGATAATACCTTGATGTTCACCAGTTTATGATGGTGACATATTCTCAGGTCACCAGAGGAGGAATCGGGTATGGTACTTAGGACAAACAACAGTAAGTGCTTTAACAATTCAACACTAAAAATTGAATGCCTTAGCACAGTGTTTCTTAACCATATAAAGTCTAAAATAGATATTCTCAATCAGAAGATAGTCACTTAAAGACTCAGACAATTTAGCTGGGTATAGTGGCACATGCCTGTAGTCCTGGCTACTTCGGAGGCTAAGTTTGGGAGGATCCCTTCAGCTTAGGAGGCGAAGCTACAGTGAGTCATGATCAAGCCTCTGCACTCTAGCCTGGGCTTAAGAGTGAAACCCTATCTCAGTAAATTAGATGGATAGATAGATACATAGATAGATAGATAGATAGATAGATAGATAGATAGACCGATAGACAGACAGACTGCTTTCACTTTCTGGCTCCACCTTCCCTAAGGACCTTAGAGTTTTCTGTGTTTGGCTGTTTTCTAGGGAAATTATAGAGAGGATCCCAAATAGAAAAAGTGACACAAATCACTTTCACCCATATTCAGTTGCCCTGAACTCACGCAACTGCCAGAGAGGCTAGGAAATGCCCAGGGAGCGATGCTGTAATCTCTTTCATAGTGAGGGAAATTTATGTATTCTGGTGCCCAGGGACCATAAAGATTAAATATCACTGTACGAAATGCCTACTACACTTCTCAATTTAGAATTATTAAGTAAAATAAGTGAAGAGAATTATTATACATCTAGGATGCAGCAAGATGAATTTTTTACTGTTTTTAGAAATGTTTGCATTGTGGGTGTGATGGATAGGTATGTTTGAAGTAGCCTAAATAATTTAAATATGAATATATTTTTCCTTCTTGGCTCTTGTAACCTCTAACTGAATACTCTTTTCTACTCATTTCAAGTTACTTTTTTTTTTTTTTTTTTTGAGACAAAATTTCGCTCTGTTTCCCAGGCTGGAGTGCAATGACATGATCTCGGCTCAGTGCAACCTCCGTCTCCCGGGTTCACGCGATTCTCCTGCCTCAGCCTCCAGAGTAGCTGTGATTACAGCTATTTAAAAAATTATCTGGTCCACCATGCCCAACTAATTTTTTATATTTTTAATAGAGATGGAGTTTCACCATTTTGGCCAGGCTGGTCTTGAACTCCTGACTACAGGTGATCTACCGCCTCAGGCTCCCAAAGTGCTGGGATTACAGGTATGAGCCACCACACCCAGCCAAGTTACTTTTTTGTTTTGTTTTGTTTTTAAAGCCAATATCTTAACAAAGTAAGGTGTAAAAGAGAATATGCCAAGAGGGAAAAAAGACACTCTGAGAAGTTAAGACAAACAATTGGGAAAGTTGTCAAAACCAACCAACAGACAAACAAAAATAATAGATTTGTTTTAGCAAAGGACTTGGCTAAAAGTTACAAACCTAATATATGCAATACACAAGACTACTTCATCATCTTTTTTTCTTACCGTCTCATGTTCTTTTTCAAGTCAAAAAGGGACATATTCTTATACCTGGAAGTTTAAGGGAAAGACTTCCAACTGAACTCTATGTTGAGGGTGCAAATCATGTTATGAAGGCTCAATTTCTCTATCCACATCAGAAAAGTTGCCTCCTGTGTCAGGCAGGATGCCCACTGGCACTTACCAGTTTACTACCCATAGGGGAAGAGACATAGGATGTGATTTCTATCTCAGCTGAGTTTGTAAGGAATATACCTCTTCCTACATCTTCTTCCCTTCCTTCTTGATTGTATTGGCAATCGTACTATCTTAAATCATATTTACATAAAGATGTCATTAACATTTTTATATGTATAGGCACTATTTAACATCTTAATTTTACAGTGGAATTAAGCAACTTTCTAAGATTACACAGGTAGAAATTAGTATTTTCTTACTCCTTCAGTCTGTTTATTCTCTTTTCTTGCAACATATAGGTCATATATACATAATTTATTTTTAGATACTTGCCCATAGTTTAACTTCTTTTTAGCTCAGTCATTGTAGATGTTGCCGTAGACTTGTTGGCTAAAACTGATTTTATTTTGGTTTGATTTTTTGTACAACTGATTTTTATAATGTAAATGATATTTGATATCATCAAGATGAAAAATATATATATTTTATAATTCTAGAAAAAAGCAAATAGCAGGGCATGAATCATATATATCATTGAAGCAGACTTAATTGTTTTAATTTGATTTTGATTAAATTTCATAGCAGTGAAGCTGTGAATGGCTCCCTCATTTCTGAGTAACCCCTATAGATCTTGATTCACCTTCCATTCCCAGTTATAGGAACTGTATGATATTGTACAACTTAAGAAAAAATCATAATAAAATACGTGATGACTTTTAAGCTAAGATAAGATAATGTAAAATATTTTTAGTTCTGTGAATGAACAAGAAATGAAGCTAATTAATTAAAACTATTGGGAATTCATTTGAAGCAGTCTGTGATTAAACACAGGCTTTATCACTGAACAATTAAGTAAATTTGGCCTTAGGTATCTTTCCTCATTCCCCAGAGAATGAGTGATGAAATTCTGGTTTAGAGTTATACTTTATTACAGATTTATCTATTATAATTGATTCAGCTTGGATATAAAAATTCCATTGGAATAACTGATGCAAAGAACATATTATGTAAATGTGTAAACCTCCCATGAGTTAACTTTAATTTCAACAATAAAAGAAAATATAACTTCTCCGACCATTTCCCCAGATTAGTGCAACATAGTAAGAATGAAATAAGTTATAGTGGTTTGCATTATTAAGAATATGTTATACAAGAATTATTTAAATAAAATATTGTTAGACATCCATGGTTAAGTACAGAAAATAAATAATGTTAGAATAACATTTAAATAGAATAATATTAGTAAAGAATAATTGACCAGTTGCTTCTTCTTGAGGGAATGTTTTTGTTGAAAATATGTATTTTAGAATGCATAAATCCCAAACTTTGTCTTTTTTTGAGATTGGCATGTGTACTGATAATAAATTCATTGGCATTTACAAGATGTTCTTTCCTGTGAATTCTGTTACGAATGACATATTGAAAAATTGTATACAAGAAATAAATGAATGAAAATAATGAGGCATAAATTCAGGTAAGACATTCTAATATTGATAAATTGCCAAAGAATATCCTCCTTAGTAGCAAATCAGCTTATCCTTCAAAATATATCATTTGAAACAATATGAACTAAGTTAGCAGAGTGTAAACTTGTAGTTTATGTATAAATTGTCTTTCCGAAAGGTCTGTCATCCAACTCTTCTTTTAACCATATATCTTTCCAAGTGAAGTTGTTCTTTGAAGAGAGAAAGCTATAGCTCCAAAATTCAAACTCTGGAGCAATAATTATTAAACTGTAGCTTTAATAATGTAAAGTTACACTTAACCATTTTGTAGCTTTGAATCAATCGGGTCGGGATTGATTGGACAACAATAGAACAGGTTATGATGGTATAATTGTTTTTCCTTAATGTCAGTTATTTAAGAGTAGGGGAGCCAGGGTGGTGGCTCATAGCTGTAATCCCAGTACCTTGGGAGGCGGAGGCAGATAGATTCCTTGAGCCCAGGAGTTCAAGATTGTCTTGAGCAACATGGCAAAAGCTCATCTCTTAAAAAAAAAAATACAAAAATTAGGCAGGTATGATGGTGTGCCTAGACCCAGCTACTCAGGAGACTGAGGTGGGATAATCACTTGAGCCCAGGACTTTGAGGCTGCAGTGAGCTGTGACTGTGTGTGCCACTGCAACCCAGCCTGAATGACAGAGCAAGGCTCTGTTTCAAAAAAAAAAAGTGATGGATATAATATTTCTTGATTCACGTTTAAAGAACATTATGAAGAATTTTTTAAAATTAAATCTGGATATATTAGCTTCTTATGAGGGACCCTATGAATGTATGTATTTCAACAGTGAATATTTATATTCTGCATGATTAAAATATTATTTAGAGAAGCAAGCATTAAACTACTATGGTTATTTTTCTATGATGAGAAAAATTCCTTTTCTTTTCTTTTTTCTTTTTTGAGACAGGGTTTCACTTTGTCGCCCATGTGGGAGTGCAGTGGAACGATCTTAGATCTTGGCTCACTGCAGCCTCTGCCTCCAGGGCTCCGAGACGCTCCCACCTCAGCCTCCCAAAGTATATGGAGTAGAGGTGTGAGCCATTGCTCCTGGCCAAGAAAGATTTCTTACAACAGAGTTAAAGCTGGAAGGAGTCTTGGAGATGCTATGAACTCCAAGACTTCCTTTTACTTTAGAGATGAAAGACTAAGAAGGTTTGGATAATTTACCCAGGTTATATAGCTAATTGACACAATTTGAACCACAACTGAGGGTTTTAGGAAGGAGCTCAGGGCTATTCCACCATGCTCTTTTCTTTCATTCTTTCATGTCACCTCCCCGCTTCTTCCATCCTTCCCTTCTTTCTTTCTTGCTTCCTTTTCATATGCCTGGAGTTTTTACCATTACTCTAAAACTATCTTAAGCACTGGTGTTATGAAGATAAAGAGACACTGACAATAAAAGCTCAAATTTTATGATTAAAAAAAAGAATACTTTTAAATTCGGAGTACAAGTACAGTTTCTTACGAAGGTAAACTTGTGTCATGGGAGTTGGTTGTACAGATTGTTTCATCACTCAGGTATTAATCCTGGTACTCACTAGTTATTTTTGCTGATTCCCTCCCTCCTCCCACCGTCCAACCTCTGAAAGGCCCCAGTGTGTGTTGTTTCACTCTCTGTGTCCATGCGTTCTCATTGTTCAGCTTCCACTTATGAGTGAGAACATGTGGTGTTTGGTTTTCTGTTCTTGTGTTAGTTTGCTGAGGATGATGGCTTCCAGCTTCATCCATGTCCCTGTAGAGGGTATGACTTTATTCCTTTTTTTATGGTTATATAGTTTCCATGGTGTACATGTTCCACATTATCTTTATTCAGTCTATTATTGATGGTTATTTAGGTTGAATCCATGTATTTGCTGTTGTGAATAGTGCTGTAATGAACATACACATGCATGTGTCATTATAGTAGAATGATTTATATTCCTTTGGGTATATATCCAGTCATGGGATTGCTGGGTTGAATGGTATTTCTGTTTTTAGGTCTTTGAGGAATTGCCACACTGTCTTCCACAATGGCTGAACTGGTTTACATTCACACCAACAGTGTATAAGCATTTGTTTTTCTCCACAACCTCACCAGCATCTGTTATTTTTTGACTTTTTAATATTAGCCATTCTGACTGGTATGAGATGATATCTCATTGTGGTTTTAATTTTTACTTTCCTGGCCAGGTGCAGTGGCTCACACCTGTAATCCCAGCACTTTGGGAGGCCGAGTCAGGTGGATCATGAGGTCAGGAGATTGAGACCATCATGGCTAACATGGTGAAACCCCATCTCTACTGAAAATACAAAAATTAGCTGGGCATGGTGGTGGGTGCCTGTGGTCCCCACTACTCAGGAGGCTGAGGCAGGAGAATGGTGTGAACCCGGGAGGCAGAGCTTGCAGTGAGCCAAGATTGCGCCACTGCACTCCAGCCTGGGCAGAAGAGTGAGACTCTGTCTCAAAAAAAAGTAATTTCTCTAGTAATTAGTGATGTTTAGCTTTTTTCATATGATTATTGGCCACACATATGTCTTCTTTTGAAAAGTGTCTGTTCATGTCTTTTGTTCACTTTTTTTATGGGGTCATTTGTTTTTTTCTCGTCAATTTGTTTAAGTTCCTTATAGATACTGGACATTAGACCTTTGTCAGATACAGAGTTTGCAAAGTTTTCTCCCATTTTGTAGATTGTCTGTTTACTGTTGATAGTTTTTTTTTTTTTTTTTTTTTCTGTGCTGAAACTCTTTAGTTTAATTTTATCCCATTTGGCAATTTTTTGCTTTTGTTGTAATTGCTGTGGGTGCCTTCATCATGAAATCTTTGCCTCTGTCTGTGTCCTAAATAGTATTGCCTAGATTGTCTTCCAGGGTTTTTATAGTTTCAGGTTTTACATTTAAATCTTTAGTCCTGAGTAAATTTGTATATGCGGTCTAAGGAATGGATTCAGTTTCAGTCTTCCACATATGGCTAGTCAGTTATCCCACCAGCATTTATTGAATTGGGAGTCGTTTTTCCATTGCTTATTTCTGTCACCTTTGTCAAATATCAGATAGTTGTAGGAGTGTGATCATTTTTCTGGGCTCTCTATTCTGTTCCATTGGTCGATGTGTCTGTTTTTGTACCACTACCATGCTGTGTTGGTTACTGTAGC